>NW_013671331.1:2672-8676 GCF_000517525.1 Limulus polyphemus
CCACCACGGGTATCGAAACCCGGATTCTAGCGTTGTAAGTTCGCAGACAAACCGCTGTGCCACTGGGGGGCAATTGGTCCTTGTAAGCAGACGATAACGCTAATCACCCTAGTTCAATCTGTGATGTTCGAAAGAAAATCAACACATTATTTCTTCAATCCCCCAGACACAATTTTCATCTTTGATTTTTTTTAAAGTAAAATTACTGCTCCCCCCCCCAAGTGGCACAGCGGTATATCTGCGGACTTACAATGCTAGAATCCGGGTTTCGAAACCCGTGGTGGGCAGAGCACAGATAGCCCATTGTGTAGCTTTGTGCTTAACTTCAAACAAAACAAACAAAAGTAAAAATACTAAAGCGAGAATAAACAAGGCATGAAATAAAAATTATAACATCCAGAAAAAATTGTCGGTATAATTCAAGGATCACACATTTTTAGATTACGATTTTGACCGGTGCTTAATGAAGAACTTTCTTCGTTTTATTGAATTTCGCGCGAAACTATCGCTCCCTAATTCTAAAGTAAACCACCCACCGCTACCTCTTGGCATACTCTTTACAAACGAATAGTATGATTAATCCCCACATTGTAGCCCCCCCCCCCTCCTGTTTAGATCCTGCGACCTGCAGTTTACAAGTCTAACGATCTAGGGCCCGGCATGGCCAGGTGGTTAGGGAGCTCGACTCGCAATCTGAGGGTCGCGGGTTCGAATCCCCGTCACACCAAACATGCTCGCCCTTTCAGCCGTGGGGGCGTTATAATGTGACGGTCAATCCCACTATTCGTTGATAAAAGAGTAGCCCAAGAGTTGGCGGTGGGTGGTGATGACTAGCTACCTTCCCTCTAGTCTTACACTGCTAAATTAGGGACGGCTTGCGCAGATAGCCCTCGTGTAGCTTTGCGCGAAATTCAAAACAAACAAACAAACTAACTAACGCTCAAAGTACCATCCGATGCCAGCCCATTATGAAGAAATACGTTGGAAAGCAGATTAACTCCAAAGTGGTGATAACTTTAACAGTTTTGGGACAACTTCTCAGGGCTTACTCAAGTTTCACACCGCCTCCGAATCCAATCACAAATGCTGCTATTGTTACTGTATTAATTTTGACAACCCGATTAGACTGAGAACGTAACTAACTCGCAAGCAGAAGAAGAGCCACCAGAGGCCGGAGATTAAAATGACTTCCCCCCGTCAAGGTCCGCCCTTCAGCTGCGTAATCTGTACGTATGGCAATAATGGAGCTCAGTCTCTCGTTCGCTTCAATCTGCGTCGCTGCTCTTTTCACTCTTCAAGCAAACGCACGTGCGTTGCCCATCGCTGCCAAACGAAAATATTTATCTTAATCGCACGCTGAGACTTGGTGGCGTTGTTAAGCAAGCCATTGTCATAGATATCGTTAGCTTTCGTGGCACAAGCAGGTGAAAGAAGACGAAGCCCGATAGCGACGAGTCTTGATCTCCGGTAAAGCATTTAGGTTCAACAAAAGTAAGAAATGGAAGGTAACAGTTCCAGTGATACTACGAGAAACTCTGCTCTCTGGACAGCGGGGAATTCTTCGAAGAGAGAACTCTATCGAATTGTCGTGCCGCTCATGCTGACGATGTGTTTAGTTTCGATGGTCTTTAATGTAGTTATTGTGAGCTCTGTAAAATGGGTTCGCAGGACTGTTTCCCCCACGTTGTGTTTCAGCCTGAGCCTAGCTGCTGCGGATGCTTACGCTTCTCTGATTCTCGGGCTTGGTTTAGTAGTGAATAGCCTACTCCCTGAAGTGTACGGTACTCGGATTCGGACGCGTTGCCTAGCCCTTATTCTGGAAGCATTTCGGTTAGGCGGACTGTCGGTATCCGTCTACCACCTGCTAGCTTTGACCTTAAACCACTACGTGGGAATAGTACGTCCTCTCCACTACGCTGCAACCGTAACGCGACGAACGGTCGCGGCGACCGTGACGGGTATCTGGATGGGATCTTTGTGTTTCTTCTTCTTGTATTTTTCTTCGGTGCACAATCAAGGTTTTCAGTCTCCCTATTGCGGTGTAAACGAATTCTACCAACTCTCGACGTTCAGAATAATTGTATCGACGTTTTTCTTTCTGCCCATGGTCTCCATGACAGCTGTCTATTGCCACATCTTTTTTGTGGTTCGTCAACACCAGCAGAGACATCTGCAGGTGCCCTCGTCTCGACAGCTCCACCGAAGCGTGAAGGCGGTGGTCACTACGCTCCTGATCCTAGGGACCTACCTCCTGTGTTGGATGCCTGCAGTTCTCTTCTTTGCTGTCAGTTGCCTAGACTGTGTAGCTCCTTACACACAAATACCAGAAACCGTTCTCCTTCCAGTCGGAATCGTCACAAACAGTCTGATTATTCTCAAGTCTTTGGTAAACCCCATAATCTACGCAGCTCGTATGCCAGAAATTCGAGAAGCTCTCCACGCTATGGTTCCTACAAACTGCGAGGTACGACCACTACGCGTAATGGCCAGACAGCGAACTTTGCTAAGAAGAGCTAGCACCTTTTCAACCAGCACGAGGATGGCGTCCTTCCGGTGTTCTACTCACAACCAGCACCACATATCGCGATGTGACGAAAGCTATACTTAAATGGTAGATCCCCCAAGAAAAAAAACTTATTCAGTATAAATCAAATGAAACATTTACTGGGCGTTTCATGCACGTAAATATTAGAAGGTTTTTTAATCATTATTATTGTTTTACAAAGGAATAAAAGTAGTGACTGTTTGAAATAGTTTATAATAAATATCGAAGTAAAAAATAATAATTGATGGGTGTGGATAGTTAAATTAATCTAGCCACGAATAAGAAGAAAAAAACGTTAGTTATAGATTGAAGTAAAAAAAAGGACATGGTTGACTTCCTGAAATGTTAGCTACATGTCTTTCTCTTACAGTCATTTCTATTTTTCTCTTTTCCTGACAACGTGGACTTGCACGAGTACGAGACAGTTTACCAATACGTAATTACAATTGATTAATATCAAGTAAACAATAATACTAAACGTTCGTCTTTCGATGATAAATATGTAAAAAAAAGAAAGACTGTCAAACGTTAGTGAATAAATAATCACACGAGAAAGGTGTTTTACGTTTCAAACAATTTCTATTTTGATCGAATAATATTGGAGAAAATATGGTTGTTTTCCCCAGAAACTGAAATATCAAAATGACAAAGATAGATAGAATTTGAGATGGAGACGTTACGATGTTGCAACAAACACACTTCAGGTAGATATACAAACTTTACGATGTTGCAACAAACACACTTCTGGTAGATATAGAAACGTTAAGATGATACAACAAACACACTTCTGGTAGATATAGAAACGTTAAGATGATACAACAAACACACTTCAGGTAGATATAAAAACGTTACGATGATACAACAAACACATTTCAGATAGATATAGAAACGTTAAGATGATACAACAAACACACTTCAGGTAGATATAGAAACGTTACGATGATACAACAAACACACTTCAGGTAGATATAGAAACGTTACGATGATACAACAAACACACTTCAGGTAGATATAGAAACGTTACGATGATACAACAAACACACTTCAGGTAGATATAGAAACGTTACGATGATATAACAAACACACTTCAGGTAGATATAGAAACGTTACGATGATACAACAAACACACTTCAAGTATATATAAAAACGTTATGATGTTGCAACATACACACTTTAGACAGATATAGAAACGTTACGAGGTTGCAACAAACATAATTCAGGTAGAGAACTTATGATGTGACAAAAAGCACACTAGATATAGAAACGTTACGATGATGCAACATACACACTTTAGACAGATATAGAAACGTTACGAGGTTGCAACAGACACACTTCAGGCAGATATAGAAACGTTACGAGGTTGCAACAAACATAATTCAGGTAGAGAACTTATGATGTGACAAAAAGCACACTAGATATATAAACGTTACGATGATGAAGAAGGAACACTAAATGCAGAGTAGTTATAATAATGCAGGAAAAACGCTTTAAGAAGGGAAATTACAATGATACAACAAACATATTACAGATACAGTAATATAAGTAACCCAATGGTTGTCCTATTTTGTTTTGATAAGGTAGATAAGTGGATGTATAAGTGTAGTGAAAAGTTTTTGTATTATTTAATACCCCCACCCAGTGGCACAGCGGTATGTCTGCGGACTTACAACGCTAGAATCCGGGTTTCGATACCCGTGGTGGGCAGAGCACAGATAGCCCATCGTATAGCTTTGTGCTTAATTACAAACAAACAAACAATTATTTAATAGATCTCGCAATAGAATGTGAAGATGGTATTGTTTGTGTGTTCCGTAAGTAAGTTATACCCTATTATTTATTCATTGTTATTTTAATTAACAGTAATTGTT
The DNA here is from genome assembly GCF_000517525.1 of Limulus polyphemus. Taxonomy (NCBI): domain Eukaryota; kingdom Metazoa; phylum Arthropoda; class Merostomata; order Xiphosura; family Limulidae; genus Limulus; species Limulus polyphemus. The sequence continues at coordinate 7,086 of NW_013671331.1, forward strand.
AGATTGTTCAATATATCTAATTGTATTGCCTTTCAATTTTAATACTAGAAATAAACGCCCTTAACACCAAAATGTTGTTTTTATTTAATTAGAAACTCAACATTTCGCTTTACAGCTTCTTTTTTGAAGCTTTGTACTGTCAGTTTCGGTTTATGTTTTAGTGAAGAAGCTGTAAGGTGAAACGTTGAGTTTCTAATTCAATAAAAACGACAGTTTGGTGTTATAAGATCATTTATTTTTAGTATTAATATGTCTTCTATACCCCAATATGCACTGCAGAAATTGAATAATGCCTTTTAATTTTATTTTTTATTATTATACTGTTTATTATACAGATTTTTTTTTGCATAGCTAGCTTAATATATGTATTTACAATAAATCTAAATCTATGCTGGCAAAAACTCGTAAGACGTTATTGGGATTACAGCCAAAAATATCATTAACAGCAAGAGTACCTACGTTATGAAACAATGCATTCTAAACTTTATGAATAAGGATATCATTAACAGCAAGAGTACCTACGTTATGAAACAATGCATTCTAATCTTTATGAATAAGGATATCATTAACAGCAAGAGTACCTACGTTATGAAACAATGCATTCTAAACTTTATGAATAAGGACGTAAGAAACGTATATTTAATTAGCTGTTCTCGTTACTGTGCTTGTTTTGATCTGAAGTTAAGGTTATTCCTGCCATTAAAAGTATCATGAACTGTGACGGGGGTGGGGGGAGGAAGATTTCTTCTAAACCTTTGATTCGAAAATGAATGAAAATTTATTTAACAATTTAAAGAGGGCCAAAGGGTTTTCGAGAACGTTATTTCTACAGTTGAATATTTCTGCATTACATAAAAAATATTCCTCATTTATAATATATTATGTTGATCTTATTAATATTGTACAGGACTGTGTCTGTCCAATAGAATCATTAGGACCAAGTTGTGTAAACCATGTGATTGATCCAAAAAGTAGCATTTTTGTTTGTCATTGGGATTATTTTCTTTCGAATGAAAGACTGTAATATGACGATAAATTTCTTTTCACAGACAAACACGCCATGGGAAGACTTTGTTTTAAGTTAATCAATTTGAAATAATCTCTTACAAATGTAATTAATTTTTAATTATTGATCTCAGATTTAATCGATTGAAAATTAAAACACTTAACAGTCAAGTTATCTGTTTCCTATCATTTTAAAGTTTTATTTTAGTGATAAATAGTTTTAGAACAATGCTTTTGCGTTAAGTAGTATTATAAGTTATACTTTTCTAAGTTGTATAATACTATGTTAATTTATTGTATTGTAAAGTACCGCAAAACCTTGCTCTGTTGTAACGTACCGCAAAACCTTGCTCTGTTGTAACGTACCACGATACCTTGCTCTGTTGTAACGTACCACGATACCTTGCTCTGTACCACGATACCTTGCTCTGTACCACGATACCTTGCTCTGTTGTAACGTACCGCAAAACCTTGCTCTGTTGTAATGTACCACGATACCTTGCTCTGTTGTAACGTACCACGATACCTTGCATCTGTTGTAACGTACCACGATACCTTGCACTGTTGTAACGTACCCCGATACCTT
>NW_013671331.1:9338-13562 GCF_000517525.1 Limulus polyphemus
TACCTTGCTCTGTTATAAAGTATCAGGATAATTTGTTGTTTGTAAAGTACCACGATGCTTTGTTGGTTGTAAAGCACCAAGATACCTTGCTCTGTTATAAAGTATCAGGATAATTTGTTGTTTGTAAAGTACCACGATAATTTATTGTTTTCAAATACCAGGATAATTTGTTCATTGTAAAGTATCACGATAATCTATTGTTGTAAAGTACCAATATAATTTGTTAATTGTAAAGTATCACGATAACTTATTGTTGTAAAATACCAGGATAATTTGTTGATTGTAAAGTATCACGATAATTTATTGTTTTCAAATACCAGGATAATTTGTTCATTGTAAAGTATCACGATAATCTATTGTTGTAAAGTACCAATATAATTTGTTAATTGTAAAGTATCACGATAACTTATTGTTGTAAAATACCAGGATAATTTGTTGATTGTAAAGTATCACGATAATCTATTGTTGTAAAGTAGCAGTATAATTTGTTAATTGTAAAGTATCACGATAATCTATTGTTGTAAAGTACCAGTATAATTTGTTAATTGTAAAGTATCACGATAATCTATTGTTGTAAAGTGCCAATATAATTTGTTAATTGTAAAGTATCACGATAACTTATTGTTGTAAAATACCAGGATAATTTGTTAATTGTAAAGTATCACGATAACTTATTGTTGTAAAATACCAGGATAATTTGTTGATTGTAAAGTATCACGATAACTTATTGTTGTAAAATACCAGGATAATTTGTTGATTGTAAAGTATCACGATAATCTATTGTTGTAAAGTAGCAGTATAATTTGTTAATTGTAAAGTATCACGATAATCTATTATTGTAAAGTACCAGTATAATTTGTCGATTGTAAAGTACAATAACTTGTTGATTGTAAAGTATCACGGTAATCTAATGTTGTAAAGTACTTATTATGATATTGTGCTATGTTGTGAAAAACTCTAAATTGCCGGCATGGCCAGGTGGTTAGGGAGCTCGACTCGCAATCTGCAGGTCGCGGGTTCGAATCCTTTTCAGCCTTTTCAACCGTGGGGGCGTTATAATATCGATCAATCCCACTATTCGTTGGTAAAACAATTGGCTAAGAGTTGGTAGTGGGTGTTGATGACTAGCTGCCTTACCTCTAGTCTTACGCTGGTAAATATGGACGGCTAGCGCAGATAGCCCTCGTGTAGCTTTGCGCGAAATTCAAAAACAAACAAACAAGACTCTAAATTACCACATTATTTTGGTCTGATGTAGGGTATTAAGTGTCATAATAATTGTGAATAAATGTTCATTGTAATTAATAGTATTGTGTGGAGTAGCTTCTATTTTTCTATAAAAGGACCTTTGTCAGTTCACAAGAAAATGTTTATTGTTTAGTTAACAACAACGCACTATTTAGTTTTCATATTTTCTGGAAACCAAATAGCTTTAAGAAGATGCATTTGTTAATTTTTATTCAATTAAAATCGAACTCAGATTTTTAACTTTTCAATCATTTCAACAAAAGTTGGTAGTAGCACTCTAATTATCCCCCCCCCCCAAAAAAAACACCTAAAGATAAACGTGGAACTATTTTTCACTTTTTTTTAGAGACTATCAAAAGTATTAATGTATACACTTGATTCAGTACCGAAGTAACTTCCGAGGTTTAGAAATCAGTTCCGCCCAAACACTCTGGATCTGAGGTGTAGAACCAGTTTAGAAATTTTTTAACCTAAAAACAAAAGCGTTGTAATTAGTTTAACACTGCCTCGGGTGATTGTATAAGACTGACGTAGTCTAAGTATATTTCTCCACTCCAGCGCCATCTCAAATAGTTGCTTCGATAACGTTTTTTTTGTTTTTCATTTGGTCGTTGTTTGGTCATGTGACCTGGAAGGATCAGGTATATCTGGACCTCTACCTCCCTCTTTGCCTATTGATTTGGTTCTTGAATGTTGGATGAAGCCCAGATTAATTCTTCAGTAGAACACAGTCCGAGAGCTAGGAAAATCCGTTCTTACATCATGCACTCACGACATACGTCATTCGCACAAGCGAGTGACCTTTTCAGGCCATGGCCATGAATGTATAACGTTGATTTTTCGAGTTTTCTCATATAAACTTCTCTTGTTTCGCTCATTGTCAACATAAAGTTTTGTCCACATAAACAATTCCATAAATATCAATTGAAAACATATAGCACTAATCCCATTTTCACATAAATAAACCTTTTAAAATAAGATAAACTGTCCAGTAGTAGGTGGCCACAGATTATATAAGGAGTTTACTAGATTTAGTGGTGAGAGGTGCTTAGGTCTATTATCATCATGTATGATAAAGTTTTTCAGCGTTCGAAATTATTCATTTTTGTTAAGATTTTTGCTAATCTATTTTTGATCTATTTTGAAGTCGATAACGTTTAAATTGTTATGTTCCGAAACTGAAGCTTCCCCCCATTCGTTTTAACAGGGATCAGTTATTTCGTAAAACAGTAATCCGTCTACATGTGAGAACTGTGACCAGTTGTTGAGCCCCCATTCGTTTTAACAGGGATCAGTTATTTCGTAAAACAGTAATCCGTCTACGTGTGAGAACTGTGACGAGTTGTTGAGTTTTACCTCTCGAACAGACTATTAAATTAAAACACAGATAATTTAAGAAAGTAACCGCATAACTTAAACAAAAACACACTTTATCAGAACTTTACGTAAAGAAACATTTACTCTCACGACTGTCCTATGACTGCCTCGTCAGGTAATTTGGTCTGGGTCAGAAAAACGGTTGGGCAGAACACCATGTTATAAAACACTGAGGTTAAATTTGATTGAGTAGAATACCGAAACAGAAACCATAACATCAATTTATTGAAAGAAAGTGGTGAAACAAACGGTTATGTCTATAAATGAGACAAACGAGAAAAATGTGCTGTCAAGAAAAGTAAAACACCAAATCCTAGTGACTGCCATAAAAACAACATGATGTATTTATAACGAAATATGAGTCGCCATCAAAAACAACTTTGGTCATAGCTCTAATTTATATCCGAGTTAGATTCCTCACACATATAGATCTTTCTTTCACACTTGGTCTCGTTTAAGTGGTATTTTCGCTACAGAATGGTATTCCATGTTTCCTTTCATTATCGAAAAAAAAAAACAAGAACAGTAAAATAAAAAAGATTAAATTATTCGTTTTCGTTCCGTTATGTGATGAGTTCTACTTTTGCTATTATACCATTTTTATAGCAAATTGTCTTTGTTTTGAGACTGTTCGCTTAGAAACTACAATAAAGATTTGCAATTTCAAATTACAAACTTAATCGCAATGTGGCCATGGCCTGACCATTCCAAATTTGCTTCCTACGGGAATTTATGGTAAAAGGAATAAGAGAGAGAGGCATGCAGAGACCCATTTGTCTGGATGACATTATGAAATGGGTTGGAGACTGAATCAGGAAAGATAGTGTAAGCAGTGAGGAACAGATGACAATGGAAAACCCTAGTCGTCAACCACCAGAACTGAAACCTTTATATAGAAAAACATGAGTAAATATCAATATAAATAACTACTGACGAAGACCCAAAAATCGTCAGGTTAGATTGTATTAGGTCGTCAAGAAATTAATGTCGCGTTTTGGAACACTTTCATCAACCACCTCCCCAAAAAACGTACATCACGTATAAGAGTTAATACGAACTGCCTAAACGTCACGTTAGTGTAGTCTATATAATGTGTAAAGTTTGGTGTACTTTAATCAATTATAGTGATAACACACGACGAGACACACATTCCGCATATAATGTAAGAAGGGAAACAACGCCTCTGTAGCCACAACGAATATCAAAGAAGTTTATGGAAATGTTTTGAACGTTCGTAAGTGTCAACGATGGTTCAGCAAATTTCGTTCAGGTGACTTTAGCCTTAAAAATTGTGATGGCAGGGCCCGACATGTTGGAATTGATATTGATGCTCCGGAGATGCTTGTTGAGTCTAACCCAAGGCAACACGCTCGTGAAATGGCCCTGAAATTGCATGTCTCTCGCGAAACAATACGTAAACATCTGAGGAATATGGGAAAACTCCATAAAGAAGGTGTTTGGGTGCCTCACGAACTCTCCGATGATCATCGTTTCGAACATGTGAACGTTGCTTCGTCTCTTCTGGCGTGTAATGCACGTGAACCATTTTTGGACAGAAGTGTTACCGCTGGTGAAAAATGGAATTCTCTATGCGAATAT
>NW_013671331.1:13643-18345 GCF_000517525.1 Limulus polyphemus
ATGTTTTGTTTTGATATATAAGTTGTTCGGGTTTTTTTCATCTAAAAAGAAGCGACATTAAATTCTTGACGACCTAATATGTATAAGAAAGCAGTAAATAATATGGACATTGCCCAAGTGAATATCGTCGCGATTATTTCAAATTTATTAAAAATATAATTTTAATTTGAAACAGTGACACAGTTTGTTTGTTTGTTTGTTGAATTTCGCACAAAGCTACTTGAGGGCCATCTACACTAGCCGTCCCTAATTTAGAAATGATAGACTAGAGGGAAGACAGCTAGTTAACACCACCCACTGCCAACTGTTGGGCTATTCTTTTACCAACGAAAAGTGGGATTGACCGTCACATTATATCGTCCCCACGATTGAAAGGGTGAGAACATTCGGTGACGGGATTCGAACTTGCGAGTCGAATGCCCTAACCACCAGGCCATGCTAGACACAATGACACAGTTTCTATTGTAAAGTTAAAACGTACGATACAGGTGAAATATTTGTGCTACCACTGCGAATAGAAACAGGATTTTCAAACCGTTTCTATGAATGAGACAATTTTCAGAAAGAAAACACTTTAAACCTAACAAGAAAAGCTAACAAACATCAGTTTGTGTAAAGCTCGAACATTCAAATATCCAGTTCAATTGTATAAAATAGTTGTCTAGTCTCTTAAGTATATTTAACATACATACCTGATCTTTAGCAAACTTTGAAATATACTGACTATTTCCTGAAACAGTGACTTGAGTTTTTTAACAGCCAATAATAATAAGCAACAAGAATAAAGTGCCAGTTTTGATCATCAAGTGGTTAATGTGTCGGGCTATCTATCGAAAAATCCAAAGTTAGAACCCCGATATCCTTCTGAACAGGCTCCGTACTTTCAATGTGGGGTCGTTATAATTGTGGCAGTCAGTTGGTTATGAGTATCCACTAAATAGGTGATTACTCTACTCCTAGTCAGCAATTCTAAATTAGGGATAGCTGTGCCCATATCTTAAGAATACGTAACTTTACCGTGTCACATAAGGTTGAAAGTGCCTATCAAACTTTTAAAAAGGTTACAAACGAGTAAAATTCTGATAAAGCTAAGGTAATGCCTGGGAATGACTATACAAACAAGTAAAATCCTGGTAAATCTAAAGTAATGCCTGGGAATGACTATACAAACAAGTAAAATCCTGGTAAAGGTAAAGTAATGCCTGGGAATGACTATACAAACAAGTAAAATCCTGGCAAAGCTAAAATAATGCCTCGGAATGGTTATACAAACAAGTAAAATCCTGGTAAAGCTAAAGTAATGCCTGGGAATGGTTATACAAACAAGTAAAATCCTGGTAAAGCTAAAGTAATGCCTCGGAATGACTATATAAACAAGCATAAAATCCTGGTAATGCTAAAGTAATGTCAGGGAATGACTATACAAACAAGTACAATCCTGGTAAAGGTAAAGTAATGCCTGGGAATGGTTATACAAACAAATAAAATCCTGGTAAAGCTAAAGTAATGTTTGCTTTCCCTTTTCCGGATTACAAAATTTATAAACTCCTTATAATTAAACAAGAAAAACCCCTGTATTTAGGATCATGTATAAAGGTAGGCTTAGAATTCTCATTTGGATTCGATAAGACTTTTCGTTTTGGGTGGAAATTGTCCAGTTACATATGAGTTTAGAAAAAATGCTAATGGATGCCAAACTGTCTGTTATTTGAAATGGGAATAAGAATTTTAGAAAAACCTTTAAAAGTTAAGAAATTTGATTTTACCCTAAAGTATAAACTTTACAAAATTAACTGAGATGACTGTTGTATGTAGATGAAGAGCATAAAATGAATCGCATATTACGACTAGTTGACAACTTGATAATTTTCTTACAACACAGTTTACAACTACTGTTTTATAATTGTTTTTTTGTATTGACCAATGTACGCATTAATTCGCTCTTTACGTTTTATGATTTATTTCAAGTTCTGATTTTAATTATTATATTTAGTCGGTTAATTAATGTCCTCTAACAATTGTAATTAAAAAAATATTGTTAATTATCGTACTTGGAGATGTGTACTTGCTTGACTCAGTTACTGCTTAGAGAAGGCAAAATTCTCTTCAACTAATTAGGAGTCTCGGACCAATGTAGATTAAAAGAGTAAACCCCTAAAACTTTATAACTAAAACTTTAAAACCCTAAACCCCTAAAACTTTATCCTGATTATAAATTGAAAAAACAACAAGAAAACAGACGACTATAGGAACGAGTATTCGGCGCAAGTTATACCCTTTCTCTCTAAACGTTTTAGACTGATTTTAATTAGAGCAATCTAGCTGCTAATCTTGGATATGCCTGTATCTTACAGGGCCTGATAGTTAGGGTACTCGACTCGCGAGTTCAAATCACGTTACCGAACATCCACCTCCTTTTAGCCATGGAAGCGTTCTAATGTGACGGCTAATTCTGTTGTGGAACGACTCAGAAGAAAGTGTTTGGTTATGATGAGTGTCTAAGCTGATCGAAGAGTTTTAATAGTAATTCAGGAAGCTAAATCTATTCAGTACAAGACAAGCAAATGTCTAAGGTCTCGTGCTGGTGAACCGAAAACATTTAGATTGAGATTTATCCGTTATTTTTATCTTTCGGAGAAGTACCAAAAAAATAAAAAATATATAACGTGATGTTAATCACTTAAAATGGTAGTCAGGCATTTAATTTAAACGTTAGTTTTTAAAGGTTGCTTCGAGGATAACTTTTTTTATACCTCTTCGCTACTGCTCAACCTATTAGCGGACTGTTTAATTTGATTATCCTGCTGGTGGTGGTCTCGTGCTTGCAGAGGGTGATGCTGGAAATATTAAGAAACACCCGAATGACTGATTTGGCATTTTACAAAACTCTTCTTAACAAATTTTGAAAGTTTTAAAATTAAGTTCTGAAATTATTTCCAGTTGAAGATAAAAATGTGCCATAAACATTTTGTGATTTTAAGCATAACCTTCACCATCTCTCGTAAGAAACCAATATACATCTCCAGGGCATAAAAAACAATTTGTCATTAGAAAATCTAGTCGCTTCAATGTCAGGGTTACTAAATGCAGAGAAACAAGGAAACGGTATACAAAAAAAAAAAAGACGCAAAAATGTACGTAATGGAGTTAGTCAACAATATAACAGGTGCCATGATGAAGATATGATACGCAAAAATGTACGTAATGGAGTTAGTCAACAATATAACAGGTGCCATGATGAAAATATGATACGCAAAAATGTACGTAATGGAGTTAGTCAACAATATAATAGGTGCCATGATGAAGAAATGATACGCAAAAATGTACGTAATGGAGTTAGTCAACAATATAATAGGTGCCATGATGAAGATATGATACATATCCGTGCCTTGTTTATTTGTTTGTTGTTGTTTTTGTTTCTGTATAATCATATATACGCCTGTATACTTGACGTAGAACACTGTGTTTAATTCTCTCCAAAATGCATCGATTGATTAATTATATATTCGGTTTTGTTTTCTCAACCGTGTTTAATTAATTCCTTGTTGACATATCTTTATTACGTTGATAGCAAATATCATACCAACTTTTAATTATTTAAAACTAGCAGTAAAGTATGTATAAAGTTCAGATCTCCAAATCCTTTTGTTATTTTGCTCTGACCGTATTTTATTGAAGCTGTTTAAGAATTGTATGCCAAGTTTTCTTCGCCGCTCAAACTTTTGTAAGTGCAAGTGTGATTTGAATAATTGTAAACTAAATGATTAAGAAAAGTTTCATTTACCATCCGTTCTAGCTGGTTACTGAGTACTGAGGGCTTCACAAACTCCTTACTTAAGTATTGGGGACTTCACAAACTCCTTAATTAAGTATTGAGGGCTTCACAAACTCCTTACTTAAGTAATGAGGGCTTCACAAACTCTTTACTTAAGTAATGAGAGCTTCACAAACTCCTTACTTAAGTACTGAGGGCTTCACAAACTCCTTACTTAAGCACTGAGGACTTCACAAACTCCTTACTTAAGTACTGTGAACTTCACAAACTCCTTACTTAAGCACTGGGGACTTCACAAACTCCTTACTTAAGCACTGAGGACTTCACAAACTCCTTACTTAAGTACTGAGGGCTTCACAAACTCCTTACTTAAGTACTGAGGGCTTCACAAACTCCTTACTTACCAGATTGGTAAATTTATACTCGAAAGGAATGTTTTAGCAGAGGATTGCGTATTAAGCCTAGGATGTTTTCTCTCTGTATATGTGAACCTGCGAAAACTGTCAACATCTCAACTTAGAACCATCAACATCTCAACTTAGAACCGTCAACATCTCAACATAGAACCATCAACATCTCAACATAGAACCGTCAACATCTCAACTTAGCACCGTCAACATCTCAACTTAGAACCGTCAACATCTCAACTTAGAACCGTCAACATCTCAACTTAGAACCATCAACATCTCAACTTAGAACCGTCATCATCTCAACTTAGAACCGTCATCATCTCAACTTAGAACCATCAACATCTCAACTTAGAACCATAAACATCTCAACTTAGAACCGTCAACATCTCAACTTAGAACCGTCAACATCTCAACTTAGAACCATCAACATCTCAACTTAGAACCGTCAACATCTCAACTTAGAACCATAAACATCTCAACTTAGAACCATAAACATCTCAACTTAGAACCGTCATCA
>NW_013671331.1:19345-22894 GCF_000517525.1 Limulus polyphemus
GTCGAAACGTTGTACATTTGCTGTTATGTTAAACTTATATTAAAGTTTTTCTTCATTACCCATTTAAGCCGTCTCCAGCCATTATTAGTCTCAAAGTGGGTTCCTCGTCATCGAATTTGAATAACAATAACTTCGGAAAAAAAAATAACAAAGAAACAAAAAACAACAACAAAAATCAGCCTCAGTTTGTGCTAAATTTTACAGGAAGGCCCGTTTATCATAAATTGATTTTTTCTGCCAGCAATTATATTTGAATTCGTTTCAAAAGTGGAGATTCACTTTAAATTCTGGAGAGTATCTAATTTTCTGTACTTTTATGCAAGTTTGTTATTGTATTTATAATCAATGCATCATGCGAGACCAAACAGGCGATTATTGCCAGTAGTTTAAAATGAGTTTGTTAATGCGTAAATGTAACCACGAATCTCTCTCGGGGGACTATTTTCATAACCGTTTTCTCTTTCTCGTGCTCCTTCCTCACTCGATGAAATCTTACAAATCCTATTAACGAACATTATAACAAACTAGAGAATATTTGAATTCGAAACCACGTTTGTTTATCTGTAGCGAGAGCTGATTCGGTGTTATTTTTTTTAATTTTTAGACACATTCTGACGTAAAACTTTACGCGATCTTTGGAATATTTTACGTAAAATAATGGCGCATCTTGATTTTAAATATACTTTCGAGTTCCTGCGCGAAACTTTTTTAGTTAAGTAACCATGACCAGTGGCAAATACAGCAAAGTAAATATTTATATGATAGAACTATATATTTGAGAAGTGAAACGAGTGGAAAACGTCTATTTACTTTGTACGCAAATATTCTGCCCGACATTTTATTCTGTCGCAATAAATTATTTCGAATGTGATGAAATCTAAAAGTCTATACAGCACTAATGCTCATTAGCAATAACTGACACTAATTAACTATACTTTAGAAATCATTATTGTCCATCCCTGATATTTATAATTCATTAATCATTACTGTCCATCTCTGATATTTATTATTAATAAATCATTATTGTCCATTTCTGATATTTATAATTCATTAATCATTACTGTCCGTCTCTAATATTTATTATTAATAAATCATTACTGTCCTTCTCTGATATTTATTATTAATAAATCATTACTGTCCTTCTCTGATATTTATTATTAATAAATCATTATTGTCCATCTCTGATATTTATAATTCATTAATCGTTATTGTCCATCTATGATATTTATTATTAATAAATCATTATTGTCCATACCTGATATTTATTATTAATAAATCATTATTGCCCATACCTGATATTTATTATTGATAAATCATTATTGTCCATCTCTGACATTTATAATTCATAAATCTTGATTTTACTTCTCTGATATTTATTATTCATAAATAATTATTGTCCCGGCATCTTTGATATTTATAATTGATAAATTATTACTGTCCATCTCTGATATTTACAGTTGTTAAATTATTATTGTTCATCTCTGATATTTACAGTTGATAACTTATTATTGTCTACTGATGATATTTGTAGCTGAGAAATCATTTTGTCAGTTCACAAAGTGTCTCTTGATGAGAAACACATAAGAAACAATAGTAGATTATTTTAACTGTTAGAAATATTTGTACACTGTGAATATTTTCACTCCACTGATCATGGAAATAAACCAGAATTAAACCAATAACGATGTCATTTAAAAAAATAAAAAAGAACGCGTCACCTATGAAATTGACAGGGAAAACAACCTCTAGCGACACCGAATATTCTAAAGATTTATATTTATTTCCCTTCTATGCGCTCCAAAGTTGATTGCATCATTACATAAAGGAAACAGGTCTTAACGACGCATTTCATTTTGCTCTCGGGTTCGTACAAAAGTAATTTTGAAAAACTACTTAACTTACATAGGAAGACACATTTCAATCTTTAGAAAAGCTCCCCTGTTGCCTGATGCTGAGTCGCAGCTATCAGGTTGGTTCGATTTTCCCTGCGGCACAGAAGAACGTTTGACAGAACCGAATATTTGAGATGGATGTTGTTGTTTTTTTCGCTCTTCCTTTCCGCATGCATCAACAACAACAAAAAGATACATAAGAAAGAATGAGTACATCAAAAGTCCTAATTATAGTTATAATACAAAATTCTGACTCACCTAAGTATTCTTTGAAGCTCATATCTTCGTTTCCAAAATGGCGTAAAAAGAAAATACACACTTAAAACCACTGTCACATAGCAGTAGAAAGCTTTTTAGGAGGAAAAAATGATTATCATGACGAAATAGTTTTATTCTGTTGTTAGTGGGACTCGTTAAAAAGTAATTCCGTGGCTCTACTATAGTCGCTTTCAATTTTGGTTTATGTCTATTTATAAGCTTTATTTTACCCTTAACTCATTTACATCTTCGCCTCGAGCTATAATCTTGAAACCTACTTTCGTCGGTGGTTCGTCAAAGTTTCAAGGATGCTAGAAAACTAAAAACATAGTAAAGTTTTACTAGGTTTAAATTATTTAAGAAATATGTCAAACAGGAAGAGTTGTATTAAACTTTCTTCAATTTTAAACTGTAATTGGTGGTTTTTAAAATGTCAAAAAATAACATCCATTAAACGATTTAAATGAGTTTCAAAAATTAATTACTTAAATTTGTTTGTTTGAATTTCGCGCAAAGCTACACAAGGGCTATCTGCGCTAGCCGTCCCTAATTTAGCAGTGAAAGACTGGAGGGAAGGCAGCTAGTCATCATCACCTACCGCCATCTCTTGGGCTACTCTTTTCGCAACGAATAGTGGGATTGACCGTCACATTATAACGTCCCCACGGCTGAGAGGGCGAGCATATTTGGTGGGACGGGGGATTCGAACCCGCGATCCTCATATTACGAGTCAAGCGCCCTAACCACCTAGTCATTACTTAGAATTTTGTCACTGTTGGATTTCAATTAACGTACAAAACGAGAAAAATTGAAGAAATTAAAGATGAGACAACTAATCAAACTTATTCAGTTAAAGAAAACCAAAGATAGGTTTTTAAAATGCTGAGAATGAATTTATTACTAATTTATCAACTCGTACATCAAGCGAAAGTGAAAAAAAAAAGAGTACTAACAAAACGAACATATTTGAAAAGTTTTTTGATGTACAAAACTTGAAGATAGCTGAGTTCTTGCACATATCTTACAATATAACGTTGATAAACGGAAACATTGGCACATGTAGATATGTAGATCTTGAAAGTCGAGTTGTTCAAAATTTGAAAATAGCGTTGATAACTGGGCCAATTGTTGGTTGAGATGTTGCAAAAGAAATATCTGCTGAAGCTTTTCGCCAGACGCTAATCGTAGCAGAACCGCCTGGAAATTGATCTATAGGAAATAGATATATATTCCAAACACCTATAAATATTCAGGTATTAATTATAGTATTTTGGCACTTGTGTATAAAGTTAAAATCATAAATAATATTCAACGTTAAACTGGTACAGAATTAAAAAAAACAAAAAAAACATTTTATTTAGGCCTATCTATGGCCTTCAAAAAGTTGACGTCGAAACAT
>NW_013671331.1:23417-36532 GCF_000517525.1 Limulus polyphemus
ACCAGTTTAACGTTGAATATTATTTATGATTTTATTCAGGTATTGTTGAAGCTACTTAGGATATATGTTGCTGTGACTAATTTTGAACAACTGATCAGAGGGAAGGCAGCCAATCAGCAGCGCCCTACCACCCATGCTAAGGGACTGACTTTCACTCTATAAAACACCCCCAGCATAAGCTGCAGGAAATGTTTTTTGATATCACATGAATTTTAAATCCAGAATTTTACCACAGAGCCAACCCATGCCTTAAACTGTTAAGAAAAATTCACCACCAATAAAAACAACCAAACAAAAAATGCTCTTACAAAAATTTTATTTTCATTAAAAAAGCTAAGCACTGGTACAGAATCCCTGTAAAAAAATAATGCCTAGAGTGACATTCTGTATATTTTAAATCACTTAAAATATTATCTACAAATTGTAAGACTTATCACTTTAAACTTCCATCACCTCACACTTATATATTTCAAATATTCAATTACGTCCAAAGTAACTTTATTTTACTGAAGTTAACTAAAATACTGTAATCTGCATTTTTAAAATGTAAAAAAAAAAAGTAACATAAAACAACCCTTTTCCAGAATACCAGAAAACAAAACACCATAACACTAAAAAAAAAGGGGGAAAAAAGGAATGCAAAACAAGTACTTTGTTTTTAAATAACCAGTTCTTCTCCCTACAGAGAGAAAACAAAGTAAGGAATACACACCATCATTTACTCGTACAAGTAATAGTAAGAAAAAACTTCTTCCAATATGGCATAAATTAGATATTATAAGTCAATCACATGGCATGGAATTTATGAAACAAATGAATTTCTCACTAAATACTAACCTATTTTCGTACAAAGCTTGAATGTTAAAAAAGTGTACTGACATTCTTTGGTAGCCAAGTTCATATCATAGACAATCAAAATAAAATAAAAGTAACAAAGGTAGATATCTCCCTCTACTCCGCTTCTTCCAAGAAATACATTGATTATGTATTTAGTGAACGAAGACCACAGGTTGTATTTTTCGTTACCAGACAACAGGTTTATCCGATGAAAATATTACAATGGCAGTAATTATTTTTATGAAATGTGAATTATCAGTGAACATCGTAAGAACTTTGATCACAGCGTTTACCCGGAACTTCCAAATTAAGAATAAGTAGTATTAAATAAGCATTAAAGAAAAAAATGACTCCTGATTTTGAATTTTTTCTTTTCTTTTTATTTATAATAATAATGTTACTTAAATAATTTACAAGTTAGAGGGAGAACACCACCATTGAATATTTAGGTTTTAGCTAATAATACTGTAATAATTATTGTTCAAGGTTCAAATAGCATTTCCATTGGTCTGGAAACCTTTCATAAAAACCAATAATTAAGTAGTTGCCAGTTGAAAAGATTTTAAAGCACATTTTGTTCTATAATTATCACAGAAATAGCTATAAATCCAAATACAGGAAAATTATTTTTATTAAACAACTTTAGTTTTGAGTAAAAAAAAAAAGTTTTTGATAAAATATATGAATGGTGTTAGTATATATAGTGTTCTTATTTTTTGCAACACGCATGGAAGGGGGGCATTGTAGTACGTGTGGAAATGGAAAGCTTAAATGCCCCACTTGAAATATTTTACTACTAATCGGACAGTGCATCCAGCTGCCTCTCGATATACACAGTCCCAGTATTAAATGTGTGTTGCATAGACTACTTTAAACCCAATTGTCTTTTCATGTAATAGAACTTAAATAATCCTGGCTCTTCAATGACAAAGACTAACTTCTGTTTTCTTGAACATTAAGTTTTGATTCTTGGCTAATAACTTTTGGTTTCACTTGTGCTGATGCTACTGTGACCCATTTTCCAGCATGGCACGTTTTTTTAATAAGTAGTTTTTGTAACCCATCTTCAAAAAAAAAACTAATGTTGGCACCACACAGCTGCAGCAAACAGCACTGCCCTTGGCACATCTCATAACATTTTTATTTACTATTTGGATTACTAATTGAATCTATATATATATGTAAACATGATCTTTAATTTTGGAACTTATATTTTGTTATGTTAATGTAGGTTTAGAAACTGAAACTGTTTCTGAAAAATATCATTGGACAGATATTTAGAACAGTTTGGTCATCATAAATTATACATATATCATTATAGTGTGGTGGGGGGCTTTTAAATGGAGAAGTTTGTCACATTGAAAATATCCTAAATTTGATACTTGGACAACTTCACCTTGATGATTGATCTGCCAGAACAAAGGATACAAGTATAAGGAGAGAGAGAAGAAAAAAGGGAACCATGCAACACAAGAGAGTGAATCGAGAGAAGGAATGAAGTCCCACTGGACATACCTCTGGCACAGGGTAAATATCCACACGTGATACTTGCTCTGTTAGGTGGTCAAACTAAACGTAAAATATTATGTCATCATAATAGTATCATTTAAGGATACCAGACAGTGACATTACTGAAAAAAATAAGAAGTAGATAATGCAAATACTTGAGAAGAAAATCCTAAAACCAAGCAACATGAGCTAAAAATCAGCACTTCTATAACCAGATGACATGAGAGTATCAGCTGGATATCACATTAAGTGATGTCAGAGACACTGCTCACGTTAAAATATAACAAACCTTTTTAAGTTGTTTGAACAGGTCAAACCACGTAAAGGAATCCACTAATAAACATTTTTACAGTGAGAAGTGAAGGAAATGGTTACGCACTGTTTTCTAATCATCTATGTTGTCAGATATAATGCTAACACCAACCGGCTGTTAGAAAAGAACACATCACAGGGTCTCATACAAGGTCTCTATTCTTCAACCAGAGTTCTACAAGATAGAAATTCTTGACAATCACAAGAAACTTGAAAGAAATCAACAGAAGAAGGATCATACCTCAGTTTCAGTGAGACAGATTTCTAGGATTTTTTTGGTGGCTAGGGTGTGAAGTCTTAAGTGACAAGATACTTTTGGAATGCATCACGCAAGCCTCAAGTAAAAGATGTACACAGCACAATGTACAGTTTAATGTAAGTGTCATGCTCCTCCTCCATATTCCACCAATGCCTAAGAACAGCCTTTTGGAACCTTGGTTTGATCCTGCTTCTCCTTATATCATAGATTTAGGCACTTTCTACAGCCAAAACTGGCTAGGCAAGGATTCTAGTCCTAGAAGTTGGGAGAGTTGAGACCTTGTTGAAATCGTGTACTGTTGTTCAAAATCTAGAAAACGTTGGCAAGGTGTGTCATTTCTCCAAGATCTCAGAATGAGTTTAGTAGCAAATCTTGAAAATAAATTTTAACTTACTCATTTAATACCGTTCAAGAAAGTCATTTTATATTAGGGGTATGTTAAGGTCATAGATACTAAAGTGCAACTGAAAGATGCACAATTTTTTAATCTCTTGCAAACAGATGATATGGATGTACATAAAACTCTCTCTTGTGCCTGCTCTGCTGTAAAAAACAAGTGAAGTACGTTTTTGAAAGAACAAGAAATAAAGAAAGAAGAAATTTAAGAAAGAAAAACAAACAAAAAAAACAACTGGAAATATAAGTTCTGGCAGATCGATAATAGTTAAAACTTCAAGGATATTATTTTTAATTAGTGCCTTATCTCAAACTTTTCCTTTTAAAACTATATAACAGCACCAGCAACAAGGTGATAACACCTGTGACTATTTTGTCACACAGTTAGTGGTCACCCCGAAGTAATTCTAAGAGCAGGTGGAAACTAGGCACGTCACCACCACGTTGTTTACCAACCAGCGGTTCCTTGCCAACCTGACAGGCTCTCTCCAGTTCAGGAATTCGTAGCAAGAGTTCTCCAAATTTGCTGGGGAGATGGGGGTAGTGAGAGCGAGTGTAAGCTTGGAGTGCTTCAAGCATTTGTTTCTGGCAGGTTCGGACCTTATCTGGTTCTTTCAAGCCACTAACATCTGTACACAAAGAAGAAATGTATATGTTTTATTCAACAAATAAACAAATTATAAAATCTAATGTTATTACATGCATAAAGGAATGATAATATCTTAAATAAAAATTGCACTTCCCTGCATTAGGAATAACATTTTTCATGAATCATCAGAATGTATACTCAATAAAGCCACTGAAACAGCTAAGCTAAATAAAAAAAATGACCATACATACACATTTACACAAATTTGAAACAGCTAAACTGAATAAAGGAAATGACCATACAATGCACATTTACACAAGCTTGAAACAGATAAACTCAATAACCATACAATACACATGCTTTAAACAGCTAAACTAAATAAAAAAATTACCAAATATTCATCTGTTTTATGAAACTGTAATACACTTTTTATTTCAATACTTTTATGAAATTGATCATTCAATCAAACCACAGATATTTGTGAAGCACATTTTGATTTTCTTAAAAAACATTAAATCTAGCAGTATTTGTAATAAAATACCATCAAAGGTGTAATTCATCCAAGTTCCTCTTCATTGTAAGTGCCCATAAAAATGATTAACCTTAACTCTTTTTAATGATTGAATAATTAATGCCACATGTCAAATGATAAGAATGTTTGCAAATTTTATATAAACAAATAAGATGTTTAATAATAGATAACTTCAAAGCAGTCATAACCTTTGATATTTTCATATTAAACTTTGAAAACCTAGTTGTCACATGGTTTAAGATACACACATTCATATAATGTTATGGCAACTACGTACAGAATATATTCAGCAGTAGATAAAAAAATTTTATCTTATACTTTAGCAAAAAATAACTTTCTTGTGAACTTTGAAAAAATAAATTGCATACCCGAGGTCAATAAGATGATGACTTTAAGACACACAAACTCATGCTGATCTACTTGAAGCCTACGCAAATGTTCTGTCAAATTCATCATTCGTTCAATCACGGGGCTAAGACCAGTTTCTTGGGCCTGCTGTAAAGTGACAGGCCTGCCTCGAGAGATGAGGATTTCATTAGGGGTAGACATGGACCGATAACAGCAGCTCAGAAGAAGCATCTCACACCAGGAATTTATAAGAAGAGCAATTTGATCATCCCTCTGAAATTAAAACAGTAACTGTAATCAGTTAACGTTATGAACTTAACCAGAATGAATTTTAACTCAACCTACAATTATCGAATTTCTAATAAGATATTAAGATAAGCATTAAAGTAAACTACAATAACTCCTAAGACAAAAAGTTAAAACTAATATAGTTATTTCACACTAGATATGATTACACCAGTGACATAAAATCAATCACAAAAAACAAAGGGCTCTGTATCCAGCCCTTCAAGAGTCTTCTGGTTAAAATAAATGTAGGAATTACAAATATTTAAAGAGAAACTAAAGTATAATAAAACTATAGGAGTTTCACACCAAAGAAAGTCAGATTAAGAGGTCAATCTAACAATAACACACAACAATACAAACAATAACTTCCTGTTCATTTTACAAATATTTAAAGAGAAACTGAAAACTAAAGTATAATAAAACTATAGGAGTTTCACACCAAAGAAAGTCAGATTAAGAGGCCAATCTAACAATAACACACAACAATACAAACAATAGCTTCCTGTTCATTTTAATGACAATAAAAATAATAATATTGAACATCAAAAGTCATTGCTAATTTTCATCAAAAGTAACAATAATAAATATAAATTCAAATTATAAGACACTGCTAGTTTTAATAGTTACAAATGTAACAATAAAACAGTATAGATACAATTAATAAATTACTGTTAATTTTAATTACTTACTTGCATTTCCTTAAAAAGAGGCAAACTCTTGCACCACTTAACAATCTTACAAAGTCTGTTATCTGCAATTTTACAAAGTGTTGCCAGAAAATCAGTATCGCCATCTACAGGTTTTTCATCCAACTGCTCTGAAATCTTTGTCATTTCTTTTTCTGAATAATGCCATAGATGTTCCACAGACATAACGTCACGAATGAGCTGTGGTACGCAAGGAGGAAACTGGCTTGCTGGTGAGGTACTGTGACTGTCTAAAACCAAAGTCACACAAAACATGAATAAATTCTCTATTCTAATTAGCATCTGATTTTTAAAAAAAAAATATTAATCCCACTCTTCCGAGAAAATTAAAAAAAAACTTGCAGCTTATTTTACAAAAAAAAGTATAATATTATAGAAAGAGTTTAGGTGAAACCATGAAGAAATGTATTTTTAACTAATGCTACAAATATCAATTAGTATCAGAAATGAAGAAAATGATAGGACTGATAAAAATTCATAAGTTATTAAAGTATAACGCTGGTAAAAATGTCTGAAATAACAAACCTGATCATTTAAAAGAAGACAGGTTTTAAAAATGATGAAAAAAGTGGGTCATAACAGATTTATTTATTGTGAACCTAAAATATAGATGAGCAAAACTATGTATTGTTTGTTTGTTGTTAAGCCTAAAGTTACACAATGAGCTATCTCTGCTGTGTCCACCGTCAGTATCGAAACTCAGTTTTTAACAGTTAAATCCTTCAAACTTACCACAAAAATATGTGCTAAGTATAAAATGTGACAGTTAGAAACACCCTACGTAGTAATGTAACTGATTTTTATCAAGATAAAAAGATTAACATCTGAGCTGTGTGGAATGACGTTAAAATATAAAGTATGTAGAACGAGCGACAGTAACAGACACAGAAAGTAAAATAAAGTTGAAAAAAAAAAATGATAACACTACAAAATGAATCAGATTTATTACAAACAAAGAGAACCGAAATAAAATGAATAATCTGAGCAGAATAAGAAGTTTCATTAGTACAAACCAGTGTTCAGGTAAACTTTAAAAAAAAAAAACAGATTCAATACAAGCTATATAAAATGAGGGTAAACATTGTAATTATTACAAATCAAATTCAATACAAACTACAGAAAACAAAAAAGAAGGGTAAAAATGTATTGATTATAATTCAGATTAATATGAACTACAGAAAACTAGAGTAAACATTTTTGAATAAATATACATCAGATTCAATAATAATTACAGACAATTAGGGTAAACACTCTACTGATTAACAAAACCAGACTTAGAACAAGCTAAGTGATATAGAAATAACCATAAAGATAATAATTCATACTTAGGTAAAAGTTAAAAATAGTTGAGGTAAAAATCACAAAGTGATAATTCTTAACAAACAATCAAGATGATAAATCTTGCCTCTTTCACGGTTTTGATAGTGTCGTTCTGACCCATCACATAATGGGCTGGCATAGGAAGGCCTCATCCCATTTTCTGCTCCTGTTCGATTCCAAGGATCATTAATGGACTGACTGGGAATGGAATAAGTACATTGATAGGTGCTTCGTCCCCCTCTAGTGCGATCTTCTCGGATAGCTGTAAAATAGAGATAAGTAAGTATGGGAGTTATTTTTCATAACTTCCCTTCACTACAATTTCTGGATCATTATAAAATGTTGAAAAAATACCTAATGTTCCTTTGTTTTTTTTTAAATTAGTAATACCTTGCTTAAGGATTTCACTGTAGCAAAAAGTGTTTCTTACACAAGTATTCACTGTAGCATTAAAAGTATCAGGTGGTTTTAATCCAAACTTTGCAAATCAAGAGTTCT
The DNA here is from genome assembly GCF_000517525.1 of Limulus polyphemus. Taxonomy (NCBI): domain Eukaryota; kingdom Metazoa; phylum Arthropoda; class Merostomata; order Xiphosura; family Limulidae; genus Limulus; species Limulus polyphemus. The sequence continues at coordinate 31,013 of NW_013671331.1, forward strand.
CTGAAAGTGCTGTAACTAACCCTGTAGTTTCTAGGTCAAAGAATGGATATCGTAGATAACTGCAGAATGATTAAATACTTAAATTAAATCAAATTAAAGGTTTTGGGATTTCACAATGAGTGGAAAACAAGCAATATTAATTGAGATAAAATAGGAAATGTTTAATATATATCTGGAAGACATGTTAAAGAACACAGCTTCATAAAATGTTTTTATTAGAGGAAGTTAAAAATCGTAATTAATAGTAATAATTAATAAGTGGTTGTATACAACTTTCTAGAAATGATAATTTACTTCTTCAATTAGTAAGTGGTTGTATACAACTTTCTAGAAATGATAATTTACTTCTTCAATTAATAAGTGGTTGTATAGAACTTCCTAGAAATGATAATTTACTTCTTCAATTAATAAGTGGTTGTATAGAACTTCCTAGAAATGATAATTTACTTCTTCAAAGATTTGATACAGCTGAAAAGACAGAAAAGCTATGAAACGTGCAATAAATCTCACCCCCTTACACACACACACACACTGCCTGTCTGACCTTGAAAAGTGCATGTTAAAGCCTTTCCAAGAAGTCAAGGTCATCATGTGACCTTCATGTTAGATATATGAACATCAAAAAAAGGCTTATGCCAAAGTGACAAACATTTTGTCTGTCTGTAACAGTTTTTTTATGGCAAGCAGCAAACATTACGTAAATAGTAGTTTTATAACTCGTGTTTGTTGGGGACATTTTCATCAGTTCCTGCCAAATAACATGTGGTCAGTGTCATATAAGAAGTCCTCTCATACTGAATGAATAATTAGAAAAAACAAAAATTTCCACTACACCTGTCTTTTTTTCTTTTTTTTTACAACCCAAGGCCCCTATGTATATGTAAATATGAAAAAAAAATGATGTTACATTGTTTCTGTTGGTAAATGGAAATTTTTAGTTACCACCAGATATTGGAATCTCTAGCTACATCTTCCCAGTTGTGATAAGGTACATTTGAATGCATAGAGTTGCAAAAAAATAAAATAGATCTAATCAACGAGTTAGACCGACTGTTGTTTGTTTATTGAATTTATACACACGTACACATTTTATTTCTTAGAGTTTATTTTTCTTAAAGACAATAAGCACTAGTGGATTTAGGGGTGAGTAGATCTATTTTTCATAATTTTGCACTCTATAATGTGCCCCTTTTAACAATAAATAATTTCAATAAAAGATTTTATTTCCTGCCTGTCCTAGCTACAGGCCAATAATTTATAATATTATATTTAAGTTTGATGTATCATCTGGCTGCATTGATATAAATGATGTATGCTGAAATTATATGGTGCCCATATCGCACCCCACTTTCAAAACCCTAGATCTGCTACTGGCAATAAGTAATTTTTTTGTTGACAAAAATAAATTTTGACATAATATGTAGTTACCTTCCAACTTCATCCCCATTTTCAAACACTTATTAAATCGACAAGCTGGGCACTTTTTTCTGGTGTTGATAGCTACATGGCAGTTGGCTCCACGTAGACACACATAGTTTTTCTTGTTCTGTACCGTCCGTTTGAAGAAGCCTTTACAACTCTCACAGGAGAAAATTCCATAGTGAAACCCAGAGATACGATCTCCACAGATAGGACAAGGTCCACTGAGAAGCTGTTGGCGTGATACGCTCCCAGTTGCCCCTGGAGAACCCAGAGGACATCGAGATATATCTGTCATTAAAGGCACTCGACTCTCATCACTAACATTTTCTACTGATAATCGGTGAAACGGCCCAGCAAAGTCACTAGTGTTTGATTCATCTGAAGCACTGGATGCTACAGAAGCCCTTGAAACTGATACAAATACCAATTTTATTAGTTATCTGTTTAAATATAACACTAAGCAACCTTAAATACTAAACAAGACTATTACTAATTGTACTGCAATTAAAACAGCATATATGTGGTATTTAATTACTCAGTCAATTTAACTCCAAATTTGGGTACTTTAATTGGCAGATTAAATATACATTTTAATTATTCAAGAAAATGTCTTGAGTAGTTTCATCAAGGGTAAATATACGAAATAGTAACCCCAGCAAAATAATATGTTTCACTTATACTATTATTAATATTTAGATAAACATATTTGTGGGATATCCTAAGTACTTAAACCTACTTTTTAGATTTCTAGTAAACTTCAAAAATAATGGATTGCCTTTTTTTTTTTCTAAATAAAACACATCTTAGTGCAATTAAAAATCAATTATCAGATTCCTTACCACCTAAACACAATAATCCTGTGACATTCTTAGCAGAATCAGCTTACAGACAATAAGAAGTACACTACCAATACATGAAACACACTACAAATATTTGTCAACAGTATTGACAACCGAGTGCACATCACAACTCTCTGTTAAAGCTTAGACATCAGACTGTAGCAATACACACATATATAGTGAATGTGACCTTGAAATTAACAGATCTTAAAGTCACTGACATGAGAATCACAATATTCTAAAGATATAATTCAGCTAAGCTGGCCTTCATGTATAAAAAGATCAAAAACGTTTATCTTGTCACTCAAGCATATAATATAAAAATAGACTATTCAATGATTCACTTCAAATTTGTTTTGCTGCAAAAAAAAAAAGAGATGTTGATGTCAAATGAATTAAAAAGAAAATCCTGACCCTGAACTTATTATGTTTACCACTCAAAGCTGTGAGGTAATCCCACAAAATAAACTTAGAAAAAAAAAAACTCTTAAAATACCACAAAGAAGTGAAGTATAGTTTACCTGGTGATCGGATCTCGAAACTGGAATGATGAGCAATCGGGGAAGTCTGTTCGGAAGATGGATAGGTGAAAGGACCACATCCATTATATGTTGAATTGGTTGGACAATCAACACCTTGTTGACTGTGATGGACAAAGGTAGGCGAAGGGGAAGCACCAAAAGGAATGGGTCTGGAGAGCATGCCTCCCCTTCCTTGAGCCGAGTTGGGACTTGATGAGAAACTTGCACTTCCATCAGGGTAGTGATGGTTTCCATGGCTAGGACTCTGACTTGGCGAGTGAAAGGATGTATCCAATTTGCACTATATCAACAACAGAAAACTAAAGATTTGAATTTGTTAGATCATAAAAAAAACTAATGTTTTAATGGCCTTCTCAACAGAGCCACATCACAGGGTAAAAATTTGAGCCCTTTTCACAGCCAGTGAAAGATGTTCTAATGGTTCTTAATCTCTCACATTATCACAACAACTCAATAGTACTAGTAAGTACTAGAGAATACAAGAGATTCAGTTATATTTAACAACTGTAGGTAAGTTACTTTTAAATATTTTACAAGTTGAAATTATTTTGGAAAGTTTTGTGCTGTGAATGTTGTTTACAGGTACTTTCACATTTCTTAAGAGTAAACACAAAATTGACAGCACTAAAAAAATCTAGATTGAACACATAGAAAAATATCTTTGTATTGATGTTGTCTGTAATGTTGTAATAGAAGTAATTTACCTAGGCTTCTTTCTGGTCATGTGGTTGCTGTGTTCTATCAGTCAGTGGTCAGATGGGAAAAGGAGTGTAATGGATATGGGGGGTGAGAGAAACGAGTAAGAAATAAAGCTGTTGGTCGATCTTTATCTTAGGAATGTTTCAAGTCATGCTATATCAAACATGAGAAACACTGTATTAAATGTATTAACAATTTTTCGGGTGTTTTTATGGATATGTTGTGGAACCAGTACATTCATAATGTTTTCTGGTTACGTAGGTATTCCAAATTCCACGTGCATGTTCAGGAATGAATGCAATCATAACGATTTCTGGTTATGTAGGTATTCAAAATTACGTGTGTATGCTCAGGAATGAATACAGTCGTAATATTTTCTGGTTATGTAGGTATTCAAAATTGTATGTGTATGTCCCGGAATGCATACAGTCATAATGTTTTCTGGTTACGTAGGTATTTAACATTACAGTTGTATGCTCAGGAATGAATACAGTCGTAATGTTTTCTAGTGTTGTAGGTTGTCAGAATCCGAGTCACACTCACTTTGTCAATTAGCAGACATATCTTTAGCACAAATACTTTAATAATGCATCTGCTTAATGTTTATTGAAAGCTTGCCACATTTTGTGAAAGTACAAATAGTACATCTTGCTAAACAACAACAACAATTTCTAGAAATGTCTGGATTAAAAACAGATGCTATATACTAATACTATATTAGAATTCATGACAAACTGGGTTTTGTTTAGATCAGTGATTCTCAAACTTTAATAATCCAAGGACCATTTTTAATTTTAATTTTTTTTGTGTACCCCACCAAATCTAATGATGTTTTATTGTTTTGAAAGAAAAAAAAGATTCCATGTACATGAGAAGCTGCATTCCAACATTAAACATTTTAAGTGATACAAATTTAATTTTATGAAAAATATTATTCACATTTTTATGAAATTTCAGACATGGCTCTCGGATACCCTGAAGAACCTTTGTGGCCCACAGTTTGAGAAATGCTGGTTTAGACTAAATTCCTTAAAAATACATGTAAGTAACATGGAAAGTTTTAAAAACTGGTGTTAATACTTATACAGTAATTGTCAGTGTTTTCACAAATAACTCTCACCTTCCTTACCTGCTGTTTTCTGTTTCTCTGAGAAGAACCAAAGTTATCACTGGAGACCCCTACCGGTTGTCGACTAAGAATTGGACTTTGAGAGCTGGGATAAGAAGCACAAGTAAAGCCACCAACATGTCTGTTTAACAATGGACTCTGTCCTGGAGAGTGAGAGGATATGGAGCTAGAGCTACTAGATGGTCGTGGAAACACAGGACTGGGACTTTGGCTGTATGGTCCAGCTGCAAATTCGATCACATGACGAGTTTGAACTGGACTATTGTGAGTAGGAGCCGAAAGCTGGTTTCTTACTGGAAATTAACAAAAGCTGTGAATAAAAGCACTTGAATTATGTAAGTAAATGATGACTATACCAACCTCTTAGTGTAAAACATATCTGTAATTCATAACTGTGTTAATATTCTTTTTTTCCAACTAGTTTAGTTTTATTCGCACAATTCGTTAACCTAAAACTATGACCCGAATCATAATAAAACAAACTGAGCTGTATGTATTCCTGGTCTATATTGCTTCTACATTTCTAGTAAATTGAACAGTAAAAAAAAAATGTGTTTCTGTTTTTATAAATGGTTCAACAAATAGCTTTGATGTTTAATGAAGTGTTACAACAAAAAGAAACAACAAACTAACCATATGGGGATCCTAAGGATGGATGGTCTTTACCAAATAACAAAGATGGGGTTTGATGAATTCTTCTGTCCCCAGAAGTTGATGTAGGGCTACTTGCATTGCTGTTATTTGTTTTTACTAGCTCAGCATCCGTTTCCATTGAAGCTGTCTGAATATGTTTAAACAGAGAAATAAGTCAACTTAAAATATGAAAAAATCTTTTGGCAAATGAAACACATTAAACAACTTTTTAAAAACTTTAAGCTCTTAACCTTAT
>NW_013671331.1:37322-42084 GCF_000517525.1 Limulus polyphemus
GAAGGTATTCAACACAATAATGTGTTCAGAACTGAAGATGCTTACTGTTGAAGGTATTCAACACAATAATGTGTTCAGAACTGAAGATGTTTACTGTTGAAGGTATTCAACACAATAATGTGTTCAGAACTGAAGATGTTTACTGTTGAAGGTATTCAACACAATAATGTGTTCAGAACTGAAGATGTTTACTGTTGAAGGTATTCAACACAATAATGTGTTCAGAACTGAAGATCTTTACTGTTGAAGGTATTCAACACAATAATGTGTTCAGAACTGAAGATGCTTACTGTTGAAAGTATTCAACACAATAATGTGTTCAGAACTGAAGATGTCTACAGTGTTTCATGAGTCAAAGGTATTCATAGTGACAATGTTTTCAGGTGCTGAAAGGTATTTAAAACTACATTATTAAGAAGTTCTAATTAAAAGTATGCTAACAACATAGATGAGAAATAAAAACGACTCCAAAATTAATTATTCCAATTCTATATAGCAAAATGACTAAATGAACATAATATTACAATAAAAACACATCCAGGACTGAAGGTGTCTACAATAATATTTTCTGCACTAAATATAATTAACAGTAACAATACATCCAGGACTGAAGGTGTCTACAATAATATTTTCTGAGCTAAAGATAACTACAATAACAACCCATCCAGGACTGAAGGTGTCTACAATAATATTTTCTGCACTAAATATAATTAACAGTAACAATACATCCAGGACTGAAGGTGTCTACAATAATATTTTCTGTGCTAAAGATAACTACAATAACAACACATCCAGGACTCAAGGTGTCTACAATAATATTTTTTGTGCTAAAGATAACTACAATAACAACACATCCAGGACTGAAGATGTCTACAATAATATTTTCTGTGCTAAAGATAACTACAATAACAACACATCCAGGACTGAAGGTGTCTACAATAGTATTTTCTGAGCTAAAGATAACTACAATAACAACACATGAGGATTGAAGGTGTCTACAATAATATTTTCTGAGCTAAAGATAATATTTTTTGTGCTAAAGATAACTACAATAACAACACATCCAGTACTGAAGGTGTCTACAATAATATTTTTCTGAGCTAAAGATAATATTTTTTGTGCTAAAGATAAATACAATAACAACACATCCAGGACTGAAGGTGTCTACAATAATATTTTCTGAGCTAAAGATAATATTTTTTGTGCTAAAGATAACTACAATAACAACACATCCAGGACTGAAGGTGTGTACAATAATATTTTTTGTGCTAAAGATAACTACAATAACAACACATCCAGGACTGAAGTTGTCTACAATAATATTTTTTTGTGTCAAAGATAACTACAATAACAACACATCCAGGACTGAAGGTGTCTACAATAATATTTTTTGTCATAAAGACAATAACAATATACATCCAGGACTGAAGGTGTCTAGAGTAATGTTTTCAGGTGCTAAGGGTAGTAAACAAAAATCATCCAATATATCTTATTCTAGTGTTAAATGTCCCCATAACATGACTTAACAATCAGTATTTGCAAGGAGCTAATTTTAGAGACAGAAATGAATAACAACATGATTTAATAATCAATGATTCTACAACACTAGTTTCAAGTGATAGAAGTGGATATGATAACTTTTATGCACGTAGATTACTGTCAAGATAGCACATCATTGCCTACACAGTATACCTAATACTACATGAAATACACACTACATTATAAAGTTCTTTTATATAGCATATGTATCAAATATTTCATGATAGTTTCAAAATATGGGAAGCTCAATAAAAACAATCTGTACATTTCTTTTAAGAATATCAGAATGTCATCAATATAATATTCAGTACACCACAGAGAATAGAGCTAACTGAATAAGTTGAAGTTGAAAAATATGCCAATGACAAATAACTACTGTGATTTGTTTTTATAAATTCAAAACAAGTTTTTCAGCTTCTATGTTACAGTACATTGCCTTTGCAGACTACCAATTAAGTGTTTGTTTAAAAAAAAAATTGTTTTGCATACAATACTCCTTTAGATCAACCTCGCAAGAATGTTTCCACTTTTAAACAATGAAGGAAGACATCGTGTTTAAAGGATTCTGGCATATCAATGAGTATTAACTTAAGTAATATGAAACTTGAAAGACGTGTTTTTTAAGTGTTCCTTGCCAATGTCCTTTCCACGTGGGAAGGTAGGCATAATATCAGCAACCTCCTGCCTCTATATAACAGCATGATAATGTGCGTTGCCCACTTTACGTCATCTCATTGGTGATTCAAACTCGGTACAAAGAAATCTAGCCAAGGTTAGTAAAAAAAACTTGTGCATGTGGTGCATTTAAAATGCTGGCCACAAGTCTAACTAGAACCCATTGTAGAACCTCACTCACTGGTAATTCAAGCTCGATACAAAGAAATCCAAGCAAGGTCAAAAACAGTTTATCAGACAGTGTATTTAAACGGCTTGATACAGGTGAAAGCTCAACATTTACAAATATATAGACTAGAGTACCACACTATTTCAGAACATTGAAAACAGCATTAAAATAAATTATACAGCCACAGTGTTATGCAAAATCTGATATTTTTCAGATTTATACAGTATACTTTGAAATTTCCTAGCATCTAAACAGCAGTTCAGTAAAAAGAAAAAATTACTCAGATGTGTATGAAATATAATCAGAACTTACTTGTATGCAAAAGAGAAAAATATCTTTAATCCTTTTTTTAATATTTAAGTTAAATATGTACTTCATCTTAGTCCAAATCAGATAAAAGTTGTTGGTAGTAAAAACACATTACAGTTTGGTAAAACTAATACTGTAAAAAGTACTTTGTGTAATACCTTTTCTTAGTTTTGAAGTGGCTTGTTTATGTATCAAACAATGATAATTACAGAAAGCCATTACAAGGATAAGGATGTGTTGTTAAGGAGTGAAGGTGTCTACAATGATGTTTTCTGCACTAAATATAATTAACAATAACAATACACATACAGTGTATACAAAGGAGCCAACTGCATGCATTACTACAAAAAAAAAGATCCAGATTTATATAACCAGTAAAAAAATTAACAGCTACAAAATGATTTAAGGACAACAAGGAAGCTGTTGGTCTATCTAGGCCATCCCATCCACAATATATATATATATATATATATTAAACTCAAAAGTAAAAATGAAACATTCAAAGCCAGCCCCTATCATTCAAACATTTCTCAAGCCTTTCCTCAAATTAATTGCATCTACCACATCTGAAGGCAACCATCCTGTTAGAAAAATATAGCTAAAGATGACTCCTACCCTGCCAACATTTATATTTGTGTCCCCTAGTCTTACGAGTCTTACAGTTAAATATGAAATAAAGATGATACATCAATACCATCAATCCCCTTAACAATCTTAAACACCTCAATCAGATTCCCTCCAACTTTTTTTTTCTCAAGAGAAAGCAGTTTTTAACTTGTCTTTGTATGGCAACCTTTCCATCCTGGTACCCTCCTCTGAACCCTTTCTAATAATTCAATGTCCATTCTAAGTTAAGGAGTCCAAGAATGAACACAGTACTCCAAATGTTGTCTAACCAATGACCTATACAATGACATTATAATCTCTTTACACTTGTATTCAATATTTCAGTAGATATATCTTAAAATTCTATTTGCCCTGCCCCTAACAGTAGCACATTCTTTGGATGGCTTAAGAGATTGAACAACTAGAAAACCAAGATTCTTTTCTTCTATGATATTCTTAAGGTTATTCCCATCAAAATTATACTCATAAATCAAATTGTGATATCCCACATGCATTATCTTGCATTTATTAAAATTATAACCCATCTGCCATTTATTCATCTAACTAAAGAAATAATAGAAATACTTTTAAAGAGCAACATCTTCCTCCTCACAGTCAGCAACACCCAAAAGTTTACTATCATCAGCAGATTTAAATAATTTATTGACCATTCCTTCATCTATGTCATTAATGCAAATCAAAGAACAAAGGTCCTAACACTGAGCCATGAGGTACCCCACTTGTAAAACAAATAATATGTACACAATCAATTTATAAACCTTCACCTACATATCTCAAGATATTTAGTTTTTATCCACAAATCTCAAAGTGGCAGCTCTTTGTTAAAATTATTAAATTAACCTATATTTCAAATGGGTTCACAGCTACAAAAAATGTACCACTATTCAAACTTTTAAGGAACAGTTGTCCATATTTTGCAGGTTATTTGTCACCATGACACCACCCCTTAACAGCAGTCAACCTAGGTGGAAAATAACTGTATTATGCATTTCATGTGCAATAGTTAGCAAAGAATCAACTCAAGAATCATCAGCAAATATTTACTGAAAGTTAAAACCAAAACAATGTATAATAGATGCTAAAGGTCTCACAGACAATGTATTGCTATTTTTGTTTTAGAAATATTAAATGTCTTAAAAACATTGCTATAAGATAATTATAGATAACTTTTCCATCTAACTTAATATTGTCCAAATTAATGGACTGTTACGACAGCGGAAGTCACATGATGCTGGTAACACGTGATGAGTTTCTAGAAGGATCATGAAGGCCCCAGTGCATTCTAGATGCCCTCTTTTTTAGTATATAAGCTGGAGATAGATTGAAAAGAAATAATTGAGATAATCGAGTCAAGCGAGCAGTAGGCACCGTAAGTAAAGTATGTGAATCACTGTGAATTATAGCGTGTGTTTATAAAAGTAGTTAAGTTTAAAGTGACAGTGG
>NW_013671331.1:43056-46697 GCF_000517525.1 Limulus polyphemus
CGTATCGCCGAAGTTCCTCGGGAAGAATTTATACCGGAAATTAACAAACGACAACAGATGCAACAGGATATTACATTTCAAATTCTTTGTTTATGTTTACCTAGATACACAAAACTTTCTTTTCTATGAGTAACATCATATTTTTGTGTAAGTTACTTGTTTTCACAACAAAGTAGCCAAACACCTACAACAAATTATTGTTTTCTCATAGCTCCAATTGATTTTTTAGTCATTCCTGCAATCTAATAAAATTCCCCAAAACACAAAATTATTTATATAATGTCAGAGAGAGAGAGAAAAATGAAAAACTTGTAGTGGAAAGAAACTTAAGACAAAATAAATCTTACCTTGCATGTTATGCCTGGATGGTAGTTTTCATCAACTGTACAAATGGGAGAACCTGGTGGTGGAGGGGGTTGTCTGTCATAAGCCAAGTAATTACCTGGAACATGAATAATACTGCTCGAGTCTGGCTCCTGACTCATTTCATCATCCGATATCCCCCCCTCCCAAGACATCGGACATTCCTGTACTTGTTCACAGTATACAAAAGTTCCATTTAAACCAACGCTTTGTCTTTTCGATTGCAGGTTAATAGGACCCACATCTTCAGCAATCACATGCATGACCTCTGTACCTGCTGTAGCTTCATCTTCAATAAGAATTTGTTGGTTTGGATGTACCACAGTGTCCCCTTGGCTCTTAGATGGACTTGAGGGCACCTGGCACACACTAACTCGATCCATGGTCATTAGATCAAATACAACAAAACAATCCCATATAAACACAAATTATTCAACGTAAAATGACACTCAATGTAAAGTAAAGCTCTGAAATGTTGTTTTATACAAAAATTCACATAAATAGTCTTGTTATGGTGGAGTGTACTCCCACAGTTTGTTAGACTGCCTCAAAATGGGCACTTTCCAATTAGTCAAACAAATGTTTTAGCTAACAACAACAAAAATAGACTTTGATGGCGTGCTAAAAATTCAACCAACACAAAGGGCTGGACGGCCCATGAGTCACACTGTTACAAAAAGCTTTATATAAGAACCAAATGAACTGAAGTTCCAGCAGCACAGCACTCCATACAAATGAATTCTTCAATTTTATCTTGTCGGTGTTTCTGAAACAACAACCCCTCATCCTCACTTCATAGGCTACTGGAGTCTGAAATGTAAAAAGAAAAATCAAATTTTACTTTAAAAAATTAAACTGCAATTAACTTTCACCATAAGTCCAAAATAATCCAACTGGCACAGATTTGTTTTGCTTAAAATTATAAAATGTTTTTGAAATAAAATTGAAAAAAAAAGAAATTAAATCTGTGCGATAAATCACAACTGAACAAACACGAGTAATATCAATGTTAGTCAATAATTAATCAATAATACATTTCAATAAAAAAAACAATAGCAAGTTTATGAAACATAATATGAAAAATAATAAACGTCACAATTTCTTTTACATAAAAAATATATACATTGAGGAGACTTGAACATCATTAAGGTAGTATAGTATGGTAGCTAGGAAGTTGATACTATACCTCTGTCTTTATCACCTCCCCCATAAAAAATTATTAGTGCAATTATTACAGCTTAAGTGTTGAGGATAACACAATTCCTTTCAAGCTTCAATTATTGTCAATGATGTGATAACTTCACTTAAGACAGACATAGCTCTATACGTTTCAATTAATATAATAAATAGCTAATACAGTCTAGATTAACAACAGGTATTAAAAAAAAATCACAGTGCCCTAAAATCAAATATTTTATTAATACATTTATCACAGACAAGATGAAAAATGCATTAGATCTGAATCAACACTGTCATTTTACAGAAGAAATATTTGGAATTAATTATTTCAGGAGCTGTTAATCTTAAAATCAACACTAAAAACAAACATCAATCTGCTTAAGCAAAATACTGCAAATTAGAAGTTTGGTGCACATGTATGCTCTAATGAAAAACACGCACAGCCAGAAGCTCTGCACTTTGAATATTCCTGGATTCCACGTATCAAAAATCAAAGAGCAACTGTCTAAACATTCTTATTTTTGATAGAATAACTTCTAATCTTACAAAGTTTGTCTCTTTTTTTTTCTTTTTTTTCATAAAATACTTTTACAGAAGTTTATATTTTCTACTAATCGCTTTTTTAAGCGCGTATCTGTACATTCGTGAGCCTAACAACGGGTCCAGTTGAATTATGAACGTCTTTAATAAGTTTATTACAAAACAAATTAATGGATTAAGAGACATTAATAAAGGGATCTTCTCCATAAAATATCAGTTTAAACAATTTAGCAGGTCACTTCGATTTATGAAAGTCGACTTTAAGTCATTCCTACAAACATCAAAACATATCCCGTACATTTTTCCTTTTTCTTTTATCTACCCTAAGCATTATCTTCCGTCCACTTTAATATTCTATGCTGATATAATGAACCAGAAAGCTCCCAAAAAATAAGCAGGTCATAAGAGTAATGTTAACTAGGAAATAAAATGTAACCCCAAACGACTAACTTGTTTTCACAGTGTTTCAGTGTATGAGTCTGTGTTTTTTAAGCTTCCAATTGTTTACAAATGCGGGCACGGTTCACTAAACTGCGGGGATAACCCGTGCCCCACTTCATAACCCGAGATCCTTACTGATTGCGTAAGTATGCCATGAAAATCATAATCTTCTGTGAGCATTTTTTTTTTTCAGTTCACGGAGGGCTTTTAGCGTTTGTTTTGATGTTTTAATGATCACGTGACCGATATATCTTTCGAATCTGTGAAAAATTCATCTTTCAATCCTACGAAGATTACACATCATAAAAACGTGAAAATGGTAATATCACATCGCCACCCTGTGGCACAGCGGAATGTCTGCGGACTCACACCGCTAGAAACCGGGTTTCGATACTCGTGGTGGGCAGAGCACAGATAGCCCATTGTGTACCTTTGTGCTTAATTACAAACAACCGACAATATCACATCCCAGTAAACCATGAAATTTCACCATTGAAAAATTACTGAATATTATAACGTCACTGAAACCTAAGAAAATCGTCATTAAAAGGTCATTAGTGAATTTTTAATATCAGTGACTGAAACCTGCCTGACCTGCATTCGTCTAATAAATGTTAGATTACGCTAAATTAATCGAAGTTTTAATTCAATATAAGTTGTTTTTATCATTCAGCTCACAATTAATTATATAAAATCCTTTGTATTTTTTATTTAATTTTTAGGGTTTATTTTATTGTTTTAATTCAAATGATAAAAAGCACAGACTCTTTTGTGATGTGTTAGACTCAATAAAAATATATATTAACTTCAGAAAATTCCAACTACAGTCGTGAATAGCGTAAAATATTTACATAATTTTTTAACACATTTAGATAATTTTATTTTACGTTTACTGCCAAGTATATTACACAAGTCATATTTTATATATAAAGATAGTGTTTGTTTGCTTTGTTATTAAGCGGAAAGCTACACAATGGACTAATAATGACTGGAGACGGCTTGAATGGGTAATGAAGAAAAACTTTAATATAAGTTTAACATAACAGCAAATGTACAACGTTTCGACAAGGTTTTGTCATCATCAGGTACAAGTACATTCAAGCCGTCTCCAGCCATTA
>NW_013671331.1:47373-56294 GCF_000517525.1 Limulus polyphemus
TTAACATAACAGCAAATGTACAACGTTTCGACAAGGTTTTGTCATCATCAGGTACAAGTACATTCAAGCCGTCTCCAGCCATTATTAGTCTCAAAGTGGGTTCCTCGTCATCGAATACACAATGGACTATCCGTGCTATGCCCAACACGAGTACCAAACCCAGTTTTAGTGTTACAAGCCTTCAGAATTACCACTTAACCACAAAAAAAAAAGAATAACACGAGGGAAAACTGAATAAACCATTTGAATGCTACAGTTTTCAAGTAACTACAAATGCTAAGGTCTTTACTTGTTAAGTTTGTATAGGCAAGTGATGTCGACAAATAGTGATACAAGTCTACATTGTGGGCATCGAAACTCAATTTAGGTGTTGTAAGCCCTCAAACTTATCACCGAGCCAAAGCTACTCAAAGGCTATCTGCGTTAGTCATCCCTAATTTAGTAGTGATAGACTACAGGAAAGGCAGCAAGTCAAAACCGCCAACTCTTGGGCTACTCTTTTACTAACTAATAGTGGGATTGACCGTCACATTATATATAATGCCCCCACGTCTGAAAGGGCGAGCATGTTCGTTGACGGGCGTCTAGAAGGTAAATAATTAATATTTTCGATTTTGTCGTCAGATGAAAACAAAACAAAAAAACTAGCCATAAAAACCGATGAAAAGTTACAGTGGAATTGGTTGTGTTTATAATTTGGTTGCCAATTTTAATAGGCCCGGCATGGCTAGATGGTTAGGGCGCTCGACTCGCAATCTGAGGGTCGCGGGTTCGAATCCCCGTCACACCAAACATGCTAGCCTATTCAGCCGTGGGGGCGTTATAATGTGACGGTCAATCCCACTATTCGTTGGTAAAGGAGTAGTCCAAGAGTTGGCGGTGGGTGGTGATGACTAGCCGCTTTCCCTCTAGTCTTACACTGTTAAATTAGGGATGGCTAGCGTAGATAGCCCTCGTGTAGCTTTGCGCGAAATTCAAACCAAACCAATTTTAATAATGAACAGAAGCAATACATCAGAGGTAACAAATACCCGTTCAGCAGACAATAGTTTACTTACTAACATGGCATAATCAACATATGGAAGTCATCAAATATCTCTAGAAATATTACTAAACTTACTGCCAACATTAAAGATAAATACAATGTTTAAAAAAAAAACGTAACAAAATCGTCCAGTTGTCAGGTCGTATAATCTTGCACTAGGCCTAAAGCATGACTAAAGATTTTGTATTTTTGTAGCCTACTTGGTACACAGAATCTGAAGAGTGCCACCTTAGCAGCCTTGGGAGAATTAAATTATTTACATAAATCCAATATGGCCGCCATATATCACAGCAAGACTTTTTTTTTTTAGTCTTATAGCAGAGCTACCAACAGTTACCCATTAGGCGTGAGAATCACGCATCTGGGCCCATTCTCACGCTCACACGCATTACTAACAAAATTTCACGTTTTATTAAAATTGGTGGTTTTTAACGCATTGTTGTTGGTTTGACCCACTGGATCCAGGTTAAATTCAGAATCTTAACGATCCAGGAAATGCACGAGACTGAAACATTTTGTTTCATTAAATAAAATAAATTTCTGGGACACCATTCTCCAAGATCCCCCCACCCTAGAAGACGATTAACATTTTACTTTTTCAAAATTCTCACTCAAACAAATTCCTAGATGTTGGCAGCCCCTGCGTACGGTGACATTTAGATGAAAATTTGTCACATTTCAAAACATTCGAATGTGTTTCACAATACCAAGGTCGACGTCTATTCAACTAATATATATTGGTATATGTATGTGTATGATAATAATGTAAAATGAGTGTTAATAAAAATATATATAATGTAATATCATATTATATTGTAAATCTTTCTTCTTTTTTTTAATAGAAGGGGTGCATAGAGCGCCCCCAACGATCGACATGACCCTGTTCGGTACACACGAGGATGATATATTGGGGATCAGTCGCCATTTTTTTCTCTCTCCGGTAACATAAATGACACCTAAGATTTTTACTATCACACCTATTGACCAGACTATGGATCTTCATTTGAAATGTACTCATCTACAAACAATGATGTAGAAAGCTGATGATCAACCACCACCATTGTTTGATATCAGTGAGTTTTGTTTGGTGACTGGCCAGGTGGTTAAATCGCGCGAGACTCCAAATCTGAGAGTCGCGGGTTCGAATCCCCGTCCCACCAAACATGCTCGCCCCTTCAGCCGTGGCGGCGTTATAATGTGAAGGTCAATCCCACTATTCGTTGGTGAAAGAGTAGCCCAAGAGTTGGCGGTGGATGGTGATGACTAGCTACCTTCCCCTCTAGTATTTAACTGCTCAATTAAGGACGGCTAGCGCAGATAGCCTTCGTGTAGCTTTGCGCAAAATTCAAAACAAACCAAACCAAATCGTTTAGAAACCTGAGGATGTACACCACCCAGTTACAGGAAGCGGATCTGTAGAACCACCAGTGTTGCTGAAAGTAGTTGCACGTGGTTGTGCTACAGTTGCAAGGCTACCGCACTGTCCTGTATATCATTTTGTAAGTGTAAAGGCAATGATAAGTGTAGTAGTGAACACGATGAAGCCGAACAAATGGAAGATAATAAAGCTGATAACGTTGTTGAAGGTTTATTTTATCAAAGTTCAGACTGATTACACGCCGACATTCTTTGTAATCCACTTTGTGATTTTATTTTGGCCTTGCTTAATTGACTGTTGGTTGTTTAAGTTACATCTGTTATGTCCTAGAAGTGCAGTCATCGAAATGGTTGTGAGAAAGCTTTTGAGTATATGAACTAGCAGTATTTGTATATTCTAATAACACCGTGTGAACATAATCAAGACACGGGAACTTTGGTTCTCATTTAAGTCAATATCTGACTTAGTGTATTGCCAGATAATATATAGGAAAAGTAACATCAGTACTGTTTACAAATATTGAAAATATAACACGTAATTAACTTAACAATACAATACTTACTGACGTGCAGTAAGAATGTCATATGGATGTTTTTCGTACTGTTTAAACAATTACATCTGACTTAGTGTATTGCCAGATAATATATAGGAAAAGTAACATCAGTACTGTTTACAAATATTGAAAATATAACACGTAATTAACTTAACAAGACAATACTTACTGACGTGCAGTAAGAAAGTAATATGGATGTTTTTCGTACTGTTTAAACAATTACATCTAACTTAGTACACCTGGCAACTACTACTGTTACCTTAAAATGTATTATGTATTTATCTGCCTTGTAACCCTTTTAAGATTTGTTAAAATTGCTTAAACACATACTGGATAGTTTGGCGGTTGTGTTTTCTTTTTTATGTGTGTATGGCAATCTTTGTTTTAAACTTCAAATAAAATATTAGCCATGAGTTAGCATCCCGAAACATAAGTAAAGTAGTTTTTATAATGTATCAAAACTTCATCTCAAGTAATAATATGACCAAAAGTAGGTTCCGCAAGGAGATATGGTGGCCATATTGGATTTATGAAATTATTTTAATTTGCCTAAGATTGTCAAGATGGTGCCCTTTTAATTCTACACACCAACTAGGCTAGAAATCCATAAACAAACTATGAACATACTCTAGCGCAAGATTCCACCTTTATATCCACACTTGGAAGCTGGACTGTTATGAATTGATTTTACTGGGATAATTATATCTCATGTTTTATAGTTAACGATAATAGAAAATTGTTTGTTATTAAATTACAAAAATATACAATTAGTTATCCGTGCTGAGTCCACAGTGGGTATCGGATTCCGATTTATTTTTGTGTTGTCAGCTTGCCCATTAGCTACCGGCGGTGGGATGGGGGCTAGAATATAAAATAACTCTGAATGAGCATGGACATCGTTTTAAACACACGACATACTTCAATCTGCTTCTAAAACACACAATTAATTAAATACAGACGAAACGGAGGGGTAAGAGCACAATAACATACAAATATGTTACCATCCGCCCACAAAACCCACTTGTACGACCTCACAGTCTCCATCCCACATGCGACTGAGGCCAAGAATGAAGCCATCAGGTACAGCCTGACCCACGATACGACCGGTTCTACTTGCTTCATTTTCTATATGCATGCCAAGCCCACGGTCTTTTCAAATTCCTACCGATGTCTAAAGCTTTCCCTCTTTCTGTATATTTTCGATTGAATAAAAGATGACTTAGAAGGCGCCTTCAGTAGCAGTAAGAGGGCAAGCACGTAGGCAAACCGTAATGCTGCTCGCGGCTACCGGAACAAGCCAACCAAGACCCGCCGAGTCAAACTGTGAACACACGTGCACAAACAAACAGCTATGCACACTTCACAGAATACATGAAGTATTAGACGTTAAACAAAAATTAGGAATGTGGAAATAATACGGCTTTAACATGGCCACACTGTGTGTGTGTGTGTGTGTGTATGTAATATTTGAATGAATAAGCTTATAGGTTATTTTTATTGTTAGGTCGTAGTCATGGGCGTCCGCAGGAGTCGGGGGGGGGGCACTCCTCCTGGAAAATGAGAAACAACTCTCTATTTATTCATTCATTCAACATATGTATATGGATTTTTTTTATTCAGTTCACAATTTCACACTACTTTCCCCCACCCCACCCCCATCCGAAAAACTTTGCCTCTCCCTGGAAAAATTCCTTCGGACGTCCATGGTCGTAGTATGTGTTTGTCGAATTTCGTGCAAAAAGCTACACTACCTACACTAGCCGTTCGAACTTTAGAAGTGATAGACTAGGAGCGAAGGAAACTAGTCAACACCACCCACCGCCAACTCTTGGGCTACTCTTTACCAACGAATAGTGAGATTGACCGTAACGGCTGAATGGGAGAGCCTGTTTGGTGATGGGATTTGAACCCGCAAATTGCGAGTCGAACGCGCAAGCCACTAGGCCACGCCAGGTTCTTAGAAACGCTGTTTTTCAAGATAAATACAAGTAAACAGTAAATTAAGTTCGTACATGTTGTGAAATAATATAAGATTTACACTATTTTATTCGAGTTGTCAACGAAACAAACCACCGTTAGTGTCCCCCAGTTGCTTAGGGGTACGTCTGAAGGTTCGTAACGCTAAAAAATTTGGTTTCGATAACCGCGGTAGGTACAACACAGATACTCCGCTATGTAGTTTTATATCCTACGTTGTTCGACATCCACAGAACAAAACACGATTAAATAGGTGTACATGGTTGACAGGACCAGCTGTTAATCGGCAGGATACGCTTTAAAAATTCACTTTCAATCAGCTGTTAGCTGCTGACACAATAAGCTGCCAACTGACAATACAAGTTTGATGATTATTTGTAGTTCGTGGTTAATACCTTATACATTTGGTGCGACACAAGCTCTCTTTGCACAACTGATACACAAACTCTGTAAATTTAATTGCTTCGATGTGCCCCCCCCCCCAGTGGCACAGCATTATGTCTGCGGATTTACAACGCTAGAAAACGGGTTTCGATACCCGTGGTGGGCAGAACACAGACAGCTCATTGTGTAGCTTTGTGCTTAACTTCAAAAAATACGTACAATGTACGCAGGCGGTAAATTGATTGTGTAAATGATGTGACACACTAAACCAGTCAAACACATCTATTTTTGGCATAAATCGTAAAACAAAAATTAATCTGTATATTGTGAGGTGTATTAATACGCAAGTGAACGGTGTGAACTAATAGTCGAAGTCAGCACAGTGCAAAAAGTTAGTAAATATGTTTATAGGACACATCATGAAAAGCACATAATGTGTTTGAATAAAGCGTGTGCAATTTATTAATAATCATTTACTTTATACTTATTTAACACTGTTTTGCACATTGTTTCTATCAAAAATAAAACAATATGCAATGCTTGAATTTTTTAATAATATGTTGAGTATTTAGGACAGTAGATGTCGTTGTTTACTGCAGAATTTTCATTGAAATACGCACTGATTAAACCGCAACGCAACGGTCTAAATCAGAAATGTTGGAAGATTTGAATTATTTGCTACCTTAAGGAGTATATAAGGAGTCAGCGTTAGACGAGATTATTGGCTGATAATTTAAAGTACATGGAAAACCTATGGAAAGGGAGTAGTTATACAGCTAGTAGGTGTTTTAATGTTCACATCACGCCTGTTTCTAAGACTACACGATAACTATGATAACTACACGATACAGGTTAGATATTAATATCACCACTGACCCAATGTGATAGACGTAAAGTGGACAGTCTGGAATCTTTCTATAGAGTAATTGTGTTCTTGTTACCTTGGTGTTTTAAAATACATCTATATATAAATACAAATTATAATAAATGTGGCAATCATGGATGCTCTGAATACTCAAAGCCTAAAATTAGGTGTAGCACTACGAATAAAAAAAAACGATGAAAGAAACGCACACAGATGCACCTGTACTCACGACGAGTTTTTTTTCCACCCTTCTTCTGTGTTAGACATCGTGTAGTAATTGTTTTAGCTTAGTGAAAATTTCCCATCGACCCTTAGTAACTTGACGGGCCAGCGCCACGAGCTAAAGACGTTCCGCTCCAAGCACCTGCAGCGACGGATTGTGGGAGAGTGGGCCGTCACGAACGTGCAAGGAGCCCATGACTGAATATGGACGAGGTGAAGAGTAGGGAGAAATAATAATAAAAAATACAGTATAACAAGCGCATCGTCGCTTCCTGAATAAAGTACTTCAAGGTGATTGAAAGAGAACATTCAAACTTTTTTTTAGTGTCTGAACTTTTAATATAAGAGACCGACTCGATAACTACTCTATCCCGTGTTCAGGGAGGGGGATTTTTCACAGGGGGTATTTCCCCCTGTACACCCCTCAGTTCAACACTAGCTCTATCGAATTGTCAACAAGCATTTCACATTGCGCTAACGTTAGCTCTGGAGTATATGGTACTTAGAGCCACCGACTAGTCGGGCTTGAGTAAAAAGTATCAAACCGAAATGGCGTTGACCAAAGTATCTAGTATCTCTATATATATACCCTAAAAGTTCATGCTTAGGTGGCATTGTGATCTAAGTTTGTTTGTTTTTTTATTCACACTCAAACCTTTTAGCGTATGACATAGTAATAGTAAGTAAGAATAATACATCGTACGGGTCAAACAATATTTGAATTTTTCTAGAGTTACTCTGTGAAACACTAAAATTAACATTTCAGTTCTACTGATTATATATACTGAGGAGTAATCGCACTTTCTGGTGCCGCCCTTGGAATTATTTCTTCCATCGTTGATCCTGCTCTCTCTTATGGTCATAATTACGCACTTATCACTTCACACCACAATGTCCATTGAAACAAACTTCTACGAGGAACTACAAATCTTGGAAAATTTACCACAGTCCTTCAATAATGTGTGAACAACAGCTTACAAAAGCATGTTTAAGCAGATTAGAAGCACGATAGGTTTTTCCGAGTTATATCTGAGGACTTGAAAAGCATGTGATCGAATGAAACTTTTGTGACTCTTGTTTTCCACCACTTTTCTCACTAAAACAGCCGTTGGTTTCCAGAAGCGACTTGAAATTTGTAAACGTTTTGTGGAACATCGTCTACTTCAAATCCTTCTTTATTATTTTGCTAACTTGCCCAGCTACAACACAATGACTTTTTTTAGGTCGAAGGGACTTTTTTTTTTTCATAACTATAACCTTCACTTTGCAGATGAGGGCGTTGCTCCAATTGGCTTGAAAAGTGATTAGGACTCCTTTACCCGAGCACTCTGCTGTGCAAGTTCAGAAAGTTTTGTCTTGATTATAAATCATATTACAATCTACCTATACGAATACCCTTCCTCTCACAGGCAGGATTGCGGGAGGGAAGCGGTTGCCCCCACTTTTTGTGTGGGGTATAATACACACGGGACATTTACAATAATTAAGTCAGACTTTTGTGCCGCCCCCCCACCACAAAAAAAATTATGGTCCCAAATCTCACCCACGCTTCCTCTGAAATGGTTGTCACACACATCATAAGTCTTTCTGTGGCGGCTTTGGCAATGCACCAAATACATAGATGATAAACATGTCGCCCTTGGCGCCAAAGCGTCACTACATTGTATTAGACTCATATGAAAATCGTTCTTATGAAGTGTCATTAACCCTCTTTGTTTTTATATGAATATAACTGCCCATTTCTGTACAAAAGCTTATCCACTACCAATGGGTGCCCATTACTTTTACTCTTTAATTACTTCTACTCAACAAACAGACAGACACGTGTTACAGGTCACTAGTTATAGAGAACACTATTCACAGCATGGCCAAGTCTGGCACAAAAGATACATGCGTTTTCGATGTGAAAAACCAGTTTACTGACCCAATTAACCATGCTCACTTTATCTTAGTACAGTTTCAAAACACTATAAAAGGATGGTACCATAAACGGATTAGAAAAAGTGTCCATTCCTGCTCGATATAACATGCTGGAGATGAACATTTACTGCACATACAAGGGAGAGTGTTTAGAAAAAAATGTTGCTCGAAAAGTGATGCAAACTTATTAAAACTCAAAATGTTATTTCAACAAGAAATATAAATACTAATAAAAGCTCTAAATAAGAAACCGAAATTATTTGACCTCCAGAGTGTAAAAATACTCTAACGAAAGAGAAAAATTCCAGAGATCGTTCTTTCAGTAATAACACAGCTAGTCTTATTTGTGCCTTGGTGTTTGATGGCCTTTTACAAGAGTGTTATACACCCTGACAACAATAAGGTGCCATTAGTTTTACGTTCTAACATTAACGAAGGTATTGTATTTGCTTATCCTGTCACTGCCAACAATAACTTCCGATAATGTTAAGTTCTGACATTAACCAGGGTACTGTTTGTTTGTTTGTAGCTATGCACAAAGCTACATAATAGGCTATCTGTGCTCTGCCCACCACGG
>NW_013671331.1:57202-60189 GCF_000517525.1 Limulus polyphemus
TCCACGAAAATTAATCATAGGCCAATAAGGTTTACTGAGACTAAAAGTACAACAATGGAATAGGTTGTAACTTACAAATAACTAAAAGTAACAACAGAAGCACACCAGTCGCCTAATTGGAACATAACACCGGTGTTCAACCAATAACAAACAAGGTTGCTTTGCTGCATGCTAATTGGCAAAACGTACTTAAAATAAATCCATATCTCGATTGTTCACCTTAACCATTATCTTATTTATACTTTTAGGCTATTAAATCATATACATCAATATAGTTCAATTACGTTTCTTTCCGGTTTTACCTTCGTAGAGAAAATAACGACCTAAATATCTAAATATTTAAAATATGCTCGTACTTTAACAGCGAATTGTACACGTAAGGGTAGCAGTATTGACTGGATAATAATCGTGCAAAGCAAAAACACAAAAAAGCCGTTCTCTAATATAGCACAAAACTACGTATGCCTAATGAGATTGTAATTTATGGACGTTCAACCGAATATTTTTTGTTCTTTTTTTTTTCTCTCAGAGAGAAAATAACGTTCATAAGGAAAAAAATTCAATTGTAAACTTTATCTTCAGGAATTATCCTGTAGGCCTAAGTTTCCATATTTATACACTCTTACGCTTTACAATCATCCAAAAGTTTTATTAATCCAGGTCAGAACTATTACCAACGACACAGCATTTTATTTTATCAAAGCATGTACAAATGAAAAGCTTTAAACGACATCAATTATTAAGCTACATATCTGTCTCTTGTCACAATAAGCTTGAATATATTAAGACAACAGGAAAATCGATCTGAATAAGTATAGTTGATTCTGTTCTGAAGTTTGAAGTCAGTGAACGAAACTTTAATTATTCAAAACAGCGACTCTTTATCACGCTTTAGTTGTTTGTTAATCGTGCTACTTTTTTTAGAACCTACTTTTTTTTACTGTTCCAAGAATAATACCTTTTAAAAAAAGAAGAAACAGAGGTTTTATTCTTTAAATTTATCTATGACGTGGTAATGACTTACCTGTCATGCTGGAATATTGTGAGTTTTATTTTTCCTTTAAAAATTCCACTCGGCGTTTAATGGTGTCTGCAAATACTCAAACGGTTAAATCGAACATGCTTGTTAAGCCTCGTGTGTCCTAAAAGCAAATTTTTTCGCAGAACAATAAAGGTGCTCTGAACAGATATCAAAGGACAGGCAGATTGGCAAAAGTACCTAGTCGAATAAAAATATAACGTATATATAGTTGGCCTTTTGCTTCCAGTCCTATCAGGGCAGGTATGCAGATTCCGAACCTGTTTTCATAGGCGGATTGTTACAGGTAAGGAATGCGGTCAGGAGAGAAACGTTGCATGGGAAACTGCCCGTCCAAGTGCGTAGCCACCCAAGGATACGACAGTTTTTAATCGGATCCAGAGGCCCTCACCAGTTTACCTTCGGAGGATTTGAGTACAACTACAATAAACACGTAACATCCACAAACGATCTTGGAAACACGTGGAAGAACTTAAAACGTAGCGTTTGTGATTTACGAAAAAATATTAGAAATAATAAAAAGCAAATGAAATGTTTCTTTTTTTCAAACACACTGGCTCCACGGTCACATCGTGTTATCCTGCACTTTCGTGTCTTATTAAATGCACTGTTCTTATTAATCAAAGTTGTTGTTTTTTATCCCGAATTCGTGCACGTACTAATTATAACACCATCATTTTCTACAAACGGCCATTTTATAATAATGTTCTCAGTCAAAGTTTTCAACTTGAAATTATTATTGAGCTAATTATACCACTTAAATCAATGTTTAAACAACAAAATGTATTACGAACCATATTTTTCATTGTGTGGTATTTTTAATACTACTTTCTGAGGTTTAAAATGTGGGGTTTAACTTATGGGGTTTGACGAACTAAAATTGTGTATTTACGAACAAATTTCTATAGAACAGTTTTACTTGCCCCCTCCCCTAGTGGCACAGCGGAATGTCTTCGGACTTACAACGCTAGAAACCAGGTTTCGACACCCGTGGTGGGCATAGCACAGGTAGCCCATTGTGTAGCTTAGTGCTTAACTACAAACAAACAATTTTCCTTTTTGTTTTATCCCCGGTGGGACAGCGGTAAGTTTATGGACTTACAACGCTAAAATCTGGGGGTTCGATTCCCTGCAGTAGACACAACAGTAGCCCAATGTGGCTTTGCTCTTAAAACAAACAAACACAAACCGTTTTGTTCTATTTTTTTTTTTGTTGTTGAAAAAAGTTGTTCAAGCGCTTTGCTAACACTACAAGAAGACTAATTCGCCAATTCTTCTAATTGATCGAAAGAAAATTCAAATAAACGATCGGTTTAAACAATAAACTAAACAATATTGTGTTAATAATCCTTTAATAAGGTTAATAATAATCACAATTATCTTATTTTGATCTAGTTCACACCATTATAATCGATAACAAAACCTTGTAGAAACGTTGTACATTTGCTGTTATGTTAAACTTATATTAAAGTTTTTCTTCATTACCCATTCAAGCCATCTACAGCCATTATTACAATCTATATTTATTAAAACTGATGATACAGATAGCGTATAGACCACTAACTGACGATACAGATAGCGTATAGACCACTAACTGACGATACAGATAGCGTATAGACCACTAACTGACGATACAGATAGCGTATAGACCACTAACTGACGATATAGATAGCGTATAGACCACTAACTGACGATACAGATAACGTATAGACCACTATTACAACTGTAGTATCTAAGCCGGTTTGGTGAACCCTATTACAACTGTAGTATCTAAGCCGGTCTGGTGAACCCTAGTACTGGATATGTCCGAAGTATTTTGGTTGGCACAGTCTAACCTACTCTTAGGCCCGGCATGGCCACGTGGTTAGGGCGCTCAACTCGTAATCTGAGGGTCGCGGGTTCGAATCCCCGTCACACCAAACATGCCTGGTCCCAAGTCCAGGATGAG
>NW_013671331.1:61140-64108 GCF_000517525.1 Limulus polyphemus
CTTTCTACTTAACTTAAAAAAAAAAAAAAAAACTCAAACTGAAAAATCCGAAAATTGTTTTTACCCCTTGAATGATCTTGCTTGAAAAAGTGTGATCAAGAAATCAGACTAGGTCACACCCGGACTTAATAGCGTGGCTAGACTGGAAGAGGGGGGAGTCGAACGAGCACCCTAATATTCTGAAAACAAGAAACTCTAAAAGGTCCACTCTCCTTCGATTGCTCATTTGAAAAGGCTTACCCAAGACGTTTACAAGCCAACGGTTTATCGCTGTGTTTGTTTGTTTGAATTTCGCGCAAAGCTACACGAGGGCTATCTGCACTAGCCGTCCCTAATTTAGCAGTGTAAGACTAGAGGGAAGGCAGCTAGTCATCACTACCCACCGCCAACTCTTTTACTACCGAATAGTGGGATTGATCGTCACATTATAACGCCCCCACATTTCAACATTTCGTTTTATAACTTTCATTTAAGTAACGGTGAGTCACTTAAATTCTTTGGGTAGAAGGATAGGCCTACAATGTTTTGGAAAATACTCGCCCGCCCCCCCCCCCTAACCCCCCAGCACCCCACTCCGAGATGCTGGCTACAATCCTGTAATGCTAACGTAAATTTCACAACATGTTGTTTGTCATCACTGCTTAGTTGAAGAAAAGATATATATATACAAGCAAAAGGAAAACAATAGTTCAAGACGGGGAGGAATGAGTTATTTCTGGTGAGTTATGTGTGTAATAACTCATTTCGGTCAGCGCAACGTGCTTCGTACACCTGCTGTGCTAGTTTCAACTAGCAGATCGAAACTACAACAGGTGAACGAAGCTTATTATTGTACTTGTACTTTAAAACGAGAGCCGCAAATTACAAACTTTTGCGTCAGGAAAGAAGAGAAACGAGGTCTTCAAAACTTGTAAATCTGCCAATATTCACAATATACTTGAATACCACCGCGTTAACATAGTTTTTCAACAGTAATAACATACTGCCAGCATCTGTACAAGGCAAACACGTACCAGTTATAGTTCCAAACAACGCTCTGCCAACATGCACCATTTCTAGTTCCAGACAACGCTCTGCCAACACGCACCAGTCCTAGTTTTTCAGACAACGCTCTGCCAATACGCACCAGTCCTAGTTTTCAGAAAACGCTCTGCCAACACGCACCAGTCCTAGTTTTCAGACAACGCTCTGCCAACACGCACCAGTCCTAGTTTTCAGACAACGCTCTGCCAACACGCACCAGTTCTAGTTTCAGACAATGCTCTTCCAACACACATTTTAATAATTACATACGAATTAACTTCTGCTGTGTACAATACAATAAAAGCTTTGTTGTTCAAATGCCTTCAAACACAATAATTACTGGCCTAGATTCAAAAGCTTCCACCTGTAGCATATTTAAAAACACGTTCTTACTCATAATATTGTACATCAACAATGTTACTTGCTCTTCTTTACCGCGAATGACAAAAATATCTACGTATATATATATAGTAGCGAACAAATAATTTGTACGTTTCACGAAGAATAGTTACAAACATATAATACAGGTTGTCGTTTCCCTGGTATTATAAGATGGAATACAACCTTGCTGTACCAGACTATACTATAAAAACTGTCAGCTAGTTCTAACACATTTATTTTACCCCAAGCATTTAATAATTGTTGTACAACTATTTACACATACGCAAGATGTTTAGTACAACTATTTACACATACGCAAGGTGTCTAGTACAACTATTTACACATACGCAAGGTGTTTAGTACAATTATTCACACATACGCAAGGTGTTTAGTACAATTATTTACACATACGCAAGATGTTTAGTACAACTATTTACACATACGCAAGGTGTCTGGTACAACTATTTACACATACGCAAGGTGTCTAGTTAAACTATTTACACATACGCAAGGTGTTTACTACAGCTATTTACACATACGCAAGGTGTTTAGTACAGCTATTTACACATACGCAAGGTGTTTAGTACAGCTATTTACACATACGCAAGGTGTTTAGTACAACTATTTACACATACGTAAGGTGGTTATACATTTCGACTTCAAACAAATATATCATGAGCATACACTATACTACGCGGTCTTTCGCAGTTCTAAAAACTTGGCCGTGCATATGGAAACCTTTACTTAAGCGAACATTTCAGGCTTGACCGACATCTCAAAGAAATTCTCCCCAGATTTTCATCAACAACACCGAAATTAATAACTAAGTCAATAACTAACTCAAATGACTCAAATCACCGAGTAAACGTACCTGGGTACCGGACATCTTCTAGCGGGACTCGAAGCTGAGAAAGTTATGAATGCTCGCTGCAATGAGACCGTGGTCTTTAGAAACCTACTCGAGTCTCCAGTCCGGAAATCACGTATGACATCACGCGCCTGGTATCGCCTGATCTATTCACATACATATACTGTTTATACACAACACACACACATGGCTTAGGAAATAAATGCTCCGTAAATTTAGATATTCTTTATCGCTTATCAACGGTTTCTAGCGAACTTTATGGAACACTGCCAACTTGAAAGATTTGTTCTTGTTTCGTGTATATTTTACGTGGCCACGTCCTGCTTGTACACACGCGCACGCACGGTTAAGCACACACAAATACAACACAATTTGGACTGTCCGTCCGTAGCACTGCTAGTCTCCGTCTTACTGGCAGACGTAATTAACTGAATAATTTGACATCTGAAAGTTATCATTAGTGTTTTATGATATATATATATATATATACACACACACACATATATATATATATACACACACACATATATATACCTACACACACACATATATATATATACATACACACATATATATATATACATATACACACACACACATATATATATATACACACACACACATATATATACACACACACACACATATATATATATACACACACACACATATATATATACATACACACACACACAT
>NW_013671332.1:0-3197 GCF_000517525.1 Limulus polyphemus
ATCTACCCAGACATTACATTCCCCTCTTTTATATACCAGCCTACACTATATCTAGTAAGAACTAGAACATTCGCCAAAGTACATGATAGTTCTAGAAACGTTGCGTCACAGTAGTCATGTGACTCGATGACGCAACAGTAGGAACCTTTCTTATAACTTTAAACAAGATAATTCACACAGAATTATGCCTACAAATGCAAAACAAAAGCTGTATTCATGAGCTTTGTGCAAATAAAAGACTATCAATCCAAAACTGCAAGAGCAGTATCTAACATGTGATAAATGGAAGTATGTCATTACACTGGATGAAGCATACATCTCCTTAAGTGTCTGTGAAAGACTAAGCAATTTATTATCATTTTGCTAATGATACAGAATGGTTCAAATATGATACTGGGCATGTGGCTACAGTTTTTCCAGAAAGTATATAGAGGTTGCAGATTAAGTTTTGGTAAGTTCAACAGCCAAAGAGAAAATAAAAAAGGCCTTAGTGTCAGGAGTTCCTCCAAAATACTTCTTCAAACAGTTAGTAAATGGTACCATGTTAGACACACATGACTGTTCATTTTAAGTTAAATATGAGAGAATTATTTAGTTCATATTGTGTAAGCATTAAAGTTATTTTTAGAAGTGATAGTTGTGGCAAGTCTACTTATGTAACTGTTGTTTACAAATCATTTGTTATGTAGTTCAATTATTGTGAATTGACGTCTTGCTACTCAAACTTTCTGAATTTTTCACATTGCTTTAAGTGAGTATTGTTACATCATAACATCTCATAGTTAGTAGAAAGTTATAGGTCTCAGTCAGGTAATATATATAGGCAACCGAATTAGTGCAACTAAGTTGGCGAAAGTGAAGTTAGACTGCATGCGAGTTTAGCCATAATGGGTGGTTTCTAAAGTGAGTTTTATAGCTTGTATTGTAATAACAGAGTAGAGGAGAATAATTTGTCTTGTAAAAGAGTGTTCTAAAGTAATTAAACCCATCCGTGTGAAATTTGATGAAAAAGAGACAAGTATTTAAAGCTCTGGATATAACTGTGATAACCAATAGTGTAACAAATTTTTGTACATAAGTTTGACTTGTTTTGAATTAATTATTTTAAAACAAGTGGGCTGTGTGCTGTCCATTTATTGCAGCCATTTTACATCTAATGTTAACTGTGATAACTTCTTCCCACTGTGACCATCATGTCTGACACAAATAATCATTCATGGCCTTATTTGAGACATATTTTCAGTGAAAACAACAATAATAAATTCAATGAAATTGCAGCACGTGAGCATTTGTTCAGTTCTGCAGGGCTCTTATTCACACTGAAATGAGCTAATCTGTCTCAGAAGCTAAATAATAAGTGGTGCATGTGAAGAGCTGTACCACATACAGTAATACTGATTGTTTTAATAAAAATAAAATAAAGTTTTTTGAGTTCATATTTGTTTGTGCCTTCTACGTGTGAATTTAAGTTGAATATTGGCTATTTTTAATAATGCTATCATTACTTATTTTTTGTCGATACTTTTAACTATATTGCTACTTAAGTATTGTCTGTATATATTTGGTACTTTCTACTTTTACTTAAGTAGTCATCAACAACAGATACTTATACTTTTTTACTTCAGTGAATATTTTCTAAAGTGGCAGTACTTTTACTCATGTAAATATTTTCAGTACTTTACCCATCACTGTAATAATAATATAATATATACTACTACAGTGATGAAAAAACATTTTTGCAATGGCTAGATACCAATAACATTTGCCCTCATCAACATAAAGCATCGATTCATACATCTAATTCAACATGCCCATTTTTATATAAGATGTCTTTCCCATGGCCTTCTGTACCATTGGGTTACTTAAGCAGGCCCTTGATTGATACTTTGGAAAGCATGTGAAGAGTGCATTGACTTCAGTGTATTGCACAAAAGTCTCTGCAGTGGAAATTTGCGAGGCCATCATACAGATCCTATTGGTGGTGGAAGAAGGGGCTGTAAGTCCTAGACATT
The DNA here is from genome assembly GCF_000517525.1 of Limulus polyphemus. Lineage (NCBI taxonomy): Eukaryota > Metazoa > Arthropoda > Merostomata > Xiphosura > Limulidae > Limulus > Limulus polyphemus. The sequence continues at coordinate 2,013 of NW_013671332.1, forward strand.
CCTCTTTGTATAATTACCACAGATAGTAAACATCCCTCTGTGCTCCAAAAGACTTAAATAAGACAAGATTTTATAGATAAAGCTGTCTTCAATCAGATATGCAAGGGCTAATATTAGGGTGTGTCTTAAGAGTATCAAACGTTCATCAAATCCATTTATTGAATTAATATCTGAGATGTCACATGGTGGGTTGATTCAATGATTGATATATGTTGTATTGAAAGGGGATCTTCGAGTTATTTTTTGGGATTTAGATCATAACCTGTGTTGCGTCAGCGAGGTCACGTGACTAGTATCACGCCACCCGTTTTCTAGAAATATCCTGTTCCTTCGGAGTGTCCTAGCATTTACTAGATTGGGGGTGGTCTGGTATATATAAGATGGTCACGGCGTGATGGAACAATGTGTAGGTATTGAGTAATTGAAATGCAGTCAGAGAGTATTGTTGAAGTTAACGTTCGTTGTTATAGCGTTTGTTATAGCGCGACTGTTGAAATTAAGTGTATCGTAAATTTGTATTCGGAAAGAATAAACCAGTTTTATTAAGAAAGGACTTCTGTCGCTAAAGTTTCGTTGGAACGAAGTTACGGAAAATCAACTAACGAACGGAGACGTAACAAATTGGTGTCAGAGAGTGGGACATAAAAAAAATGGAAATGAGAAGCGGCAAATCAAACTACAGCCTAGCAGACTTGATGGCAGCAATACAAGAACAGCAAAAGAAACAAGAAGAACGAGAAGAGAAATTACAACAGTTGTTAGAGGAAAAAGAAAAGAAACAAGAAGAACGAGAAGAGAAATTAAAACAGTTGTTAGAGAAAAAGAAAAGAAACAAGAAGAACGAGAAGAGAAATTAAAACAGTTGTTAGAGAAAAAAGAAAAGAAACAAGAAGAGAGACTACAGCAGTGGCAACTAGAACAAGAAAAGAAACAGGAAGAAATTAACCAACAGTTGCAGGAAAGTCAGCAGCAACTACAGAAAAATCAACAACAATGGCAAGAAGTACAAATGAAAAACATTAGTAAATTTAAAGCGAATTACATACGTTAAAGGACGATTTATTGTCTTTTACACAAGGAGGATACATTAACCATCGACTTAACCAGCCCCAGACAATGACAAATCCCTTCCAGACCCTGCAGCTAAACCCTAATGCAGACATATTCAGTCCAATTAGAAGTCAC
>NW_013671332.1:4197-18869 GCF_000517525.1 Limulus polyphemus
CTAGTATCACGCCACCTGTTTTCTAGAAATATCCTGTTCCTTCGGGAGTGCCCTAGCATTTGCTAGATTGGAGGTGGTCTGGTATATATAAGATGGTCATGGCGTGATGGGACAATGTGTAAGTAGTAAGTAATTGAACTGCAGTCAGAGAGTATTGTTGAAGTTAACGTTTGTTGTTATAGCGTTTGTTATAGCGCGACTGTTGAAATTAAGTGTATCGTAAAGTTGTATTCGGAAAGAAGAAACCAGTTTTATTAAGAAAGGACTTATGTCGCTAAGGTTTCGTTGGAACGAAGTTACGGAAAATCAACTAACGAACGGAGACGTAACACCTGTATAATTTCTTATTTAAGGTGGTACATGACAATCCTACATAAGAACAAATCTGATGTGATTGTACTCTCAAAAATATTATACAACCTGGTTCAATGCAACATTTCTATATTGTCAAGAATTAATCTGTCTCCTTGAAGCATGTTAGGATGTGCCAGCTCATTTATTGATGCCTCTACACACTATAACTGACTCAAAAGTGAAACATTCATATTTAATGATATTGCATTGATACACCATTCATCTCTTGTCCTCAACACACAAACCCATTAATCGTTGGAAGATATGTCAAACCTTGATTCATCTGTGAAGAGTATGTGTGTAATTTCATTAAATTCTGGTGATCTCAACAAAAATACCAAATAAGCTATGCAGTCATTTATGGGGCTGAAGCAGAGCATAACAAATTTACGCCAAACTCACACAATGGTTGTTAACTAACTGAAAATTATAATTTAGCTATACAATATTATATATGAATGTTAATACTAAACAGAACTAGAAGTTTCCACACATTTAACTGAAACAAAAACAAATACCAATAGTAATGACCCATGAAATAGGAGAAGTACATGTTTCCTTACATGCAAAAGCCTATTAATAACACTGCATTAGTATAGACATGTCTATTCAAACCATTTCATTACAGTGCTGCATTAATCATCACTATGACTGGGGTATTGCAATACAGTAGTGTAAGAAATAAAAGATTCCCCATAAAGTATTATACATATGTTAAGAAAGCTATATTAATCTGAAAAATAATACTCTGTTGATATTAACTTGTCTAAGATGTGTTTTAAGAACTAAAAAAAAAAAATACTTGGGAATGGATTTCAGTCCACTTTGCAAAATGAGAGATTATAAAAACTTGTGATTTCATTATGTTAACCCATTAACTGCGGATGACGGATATTTCTGTTATTGAAGTTCTATGGCTCATCTGTGAATGACGGAAATATCCGTCATTTGCACATATATAACTATAACTCTATCCGAATGACGATAATTACCATTTTATTGTGATTGGTGGCAACTCAGTTTTATCTGTGAGTCAGAAAACGGCAACTGAGCTGCTCCTGCAACAGTTAATGGGTTAACATACTTGTTTCATAGTGTAAGTTGGTTTTATGATTGAAACAAAAATAATTATATAATATAAACTACAGTACAAATGATTCTTAAATTGTGAAAGTCATTATAATATTTTGTGTACATATACGATCTGTGGACCAAGGAAACAAACTCTTAACATAAAATAATTTCTTTTCCTAAAACATGAATAGTGTTATTTCAATAATAGTTAAATTATATATGTGTTTGTTGGCTAATTACAAGAACAAATATTATCTGGTTGCTGAAAAGGTAATTATTAGTAATTCTGCATGTAATTTACTTGGTTAAAAGAAATTTTAAATTATTCAAAACATAAAAAGATGCCTAAATAGTGCAAGAGTAATCTTAAAATCTTTTCATGTAACAAATGTCCATGATCCTAACTGAAGAGAAAAAAATTGTTTAAATATTTCAGATCCAAAGTTTGAATGGTATTTTAATACTAAAAGAAATTGGTTGAGGACTTTTATTTTGAAATATCATTATACATAAATTTATAACAGAACTTATTGATGGATTTACCCCTAGGAATAGTTTATCAATCAGGTTTTGATGTAATTACGTTTAAGCTTAATTACTTTATTGCTATTCTACAGGCACACTTATTTTGAGAAAACTTTATAAGCACAAGTAAGTCTGAATTAAGATAGTATAAAGACAGATATTTACTGCATGAACTGAATACTTTGTTCCAGAATGTTATGATGCAAACATGTAGATTAGCTTACACAAATTTAAACAGACTGTTATCTCTTAATTAATTACCACTTTCTTCGAAAAAAAAAAAAAGAAAAGAAAATTATACAGATGGAATGCTGTATTTCGGGATACAAAAAAAAGCCTCACCATAAATATGGTTAATAGTGACAAAACACATTTAACACACCTAGAAAAACACTGAAACTTTCTAATCTTGTTGTAAAGGCACATTACATTTCTCAACACATCATTATATGATAAAAAAATGTAATGATCTACCCATCACAAAATTCCAACCAATCACTAAAAAAGCAGACCTCACTTTAATTTACAAAAACTCTTTGGAAAAATGGCTGAGACCTCACTAAAAGAACGCCCCACAAAAAAATGTAAGAATTTTCTCACTATTCATGAGATCACTTTCATTAAATATTTGGGGTAATAATCCACAAAATTATCTCAGAAAATGCAATAAATAGCCCCACTTAAAATACAAGGGCTACAAAATAATGAGTAATTCTCTCTTCTTAATTCCAAGTCCTTATAATGAATTATATATAAAAATCATTGATTAGATCAATTTGTATATTTGTAAATTATATTTCAAAAATAGAATAGCATGTTAGGTTTAGTAAATAAATTTTTTATAATTTATCTGTATAAACATTGTGACTAGGCCCGTGGTTTGGCTGTAGGTGTAACATTCTTTATATCAAATAGCTTACGAACAAAGAACACTTGTATGGCTGATGCTACAGCAATAACTATACACTGAGCAAGTGACCAGTACTGGACATAACGGTTATTTCCATCAACCAGGTACCAGTCTTGGGACATCCGTTTTTGAGAATAGTCTTGGTATTTCAACATTTCACCAATGTGTTTATCTACAGTCATCAGAGTTCCCTGCAAAAACAAAAGGTATATCTTGTGTAAAAAAAACACCTTCATTTAGCTAATGATTAATTACTATGCTCTAAGTACAGTAGAGAATTGTTCATCTCCAACTTCATGATGGAGAAAGATATTCTGGTTATCTGTAATAATGATTTAAAAACAATTGTTATGGATATAGACTAACATTACATCTGTGATAACATATCAAAGGAGTTACAATTATCTCCTGTGAATACCACAATACAGTATTACTGCACATACTACCTAAGTCCTGCTCTATCTTAAATGTTCAAATTTAGGCAGGATAACTTATATGAACATTTAAACATCCTGGGTCCTATCTATCAATTTATTCACACCAAAAGGTAATCTGTGAAAGGAAAATACAATCTATGTTATAGAACAAATTGCAAAACACCAAGAATGTTAATTTCAGGAATATAGTGTACCCAAGTTATTTTTACTAGCTTTGTGGCATTAAGAGTTTTATTTTTCTTTCATAAAGAAAAATGAAAATTAAATTTTGACATAAAGACCTTGATAAAGCTGACGCAACTTAGCTTCTGCATAAGTACAACGTTTTGTATAACATTTTTACAACAACCATAAATAAGATTTAATTACGGTACTTTTATATGTCATTTAAGTTAATAATTTGCTTTGTTTCTTACTTCATTGTTTTGATTTTTTTTCTTTCAAACAATCGATGAAAACTCTGCAAATGCACAAACTTAGAAATCTGGCCTCTTCTTTTTTTTTAATTATGGTCTTCACATCACTTCATTTTGTTTATTAACACTAACATCCACAGGTTTTATGTTGCATAAACATAACCAATACAGCTTTAGAAATGTTGTTATCTTTAGCTGATACCTAATTACTTTCTTGGGTAATTTTGCCATTTCTGTAAGGGTCTGCATCCAGTTTTTCCTGAACCTTCCAGAGAACTTCTCTGTGCCATTGCAGATTCTTTATTGACTAAACAGATCTTTTCTATTCTTGCTGACTGTATAGCTTTGGCTGCTATGCCCTTTTGCTTCAGAATTTCTCCTGTTTTGCTGATGCATCTGTGATGATTGCCCATCCAATGTCAGATCTATTAACCAGAGTATTTCCTTGGGTAGTCAAGTTAGCATTGTTCACCACACATCCCATTTTGTTTTCTTCAGCTGCATGTTTATGTTTAAATTCCATTTATTGCTTAGCCTTTTTGTGCTTCTCTAGGTAGTATACATAATAAAGCACATGTGCCTTTTGAGTGTTTTTCACCATTACAATAGTTATGGATACACTTACTGAAGTGCAATATTAAGTGCAAGACAAAGTGTATTAAGATTGTTTTCAATCATTCTGATAGCATTGAGTTGTTGACTGGAAAACCACATTGTGGTGCTGAATTGACATGAAAAAGAATGAAAATTGCCTTAAAAATTATACAAAATTTTATACTTAAATTAACCAAATAGGTCTTTGAACTCTGCTTCTTTACTCCAATATTTTTGCATGTCATCATCATCAGCCAGAATTGGAATTGCCTTTGTCAAACACATTAGGCACTATATGTGATGAGTTCACATATTGCACCTATTAGTTTTTGTGACTTTCTTTAAATACAAGCAGATCCTACTAATTGCTACTTTAACATTTACTTTTTTTTGCATAAGTAGATGAATGAATTGAACATTAGTTTTGCTCATTATTATGAGAAGCATGTATCTTTTATTAGCTTTATTGTCTGCAATAAGTTTGTAGATGCCAATACCAGTGTCTATTGCTTCTGAAATATTTGGTCTAACCTTCTTTACTTCTACCTATATTTGGTTTCAGAAACTTCATGATTTGCCATAATAGCTCATTTATTTTTGAGTATGATGGGCGAATAAAGGGTGTCTTTCTAGAAAACCTTGATATTAGAAGTTAGACTAGTTGCAAAACAGCTAATAATGTATAGGTACAAAAGATATGTTAGTTCCTTCAAAACAAATGTAATTATTTGGTATCAAGGATACTTGTAAAACGTACTGAACTGTTTGACTTGGATATTTTCTGAATTTCTTTATTGCTATATGCTACTCAATGAGAATTGTGTACTGGGTACAAAGTAAGTCATTAAGTATTTACACAAAGGTAAAACGAGTGCACATCTATTTCATATAGAAACCTGTCATTCTGTAATCTGTACAGCCACTAATAATACCACAAATACAGGATCAGATTTAGTAAAACCAAGCTTCAAAAATGTTATGAAGCTTGAAAAAGTGGATAAATTGATACAGTGGAAAAGACAGATAATTGTGATAATTTGATCAACTTAACTGTAATTTCTCAGTATCAGATTTTTAACTTCTGTAATATACACATTTTGTGTTATCACTTTGTTTTTTTTCTCTCAAAAAGAGCAAATTTCAACCTGATAATTTGAGGAAATTACATCATGCACTTTTGTTCATCAGAAAATTCAGGAGCCATATCACTTCTGCTGTTATAGAAAAAAAAAGATATTTTCAATGAATACAATTTTACCTTAGAGATGTGAGGTATGAAGAAAAAAGTTAATTTCACCATAATCAAGCAGTGCTGGAATAACACAATTGATAGATTAAGATTTCAGCTGTTAGTAAGAATATAATTATGGGAGATTTAATTTCAGAAAAATTTGAGAGTTAAACTATGTGGAAGAGGTTGCTAGAAACTGTTCAAGATGATTTTCTTAGCTAATTGGTCAGAGAAACTGCTAAAAACAATGCTGTTTTAGATTTATTGTTAACTTCTAATATAAAAATATTAGGCTTGATGTATTGCTGCATATGGAGATAAGGAATAAAGAGGTTTTCAATACAAATTTGAAAAAAAAATGTTCAAAGGGAAACAACAAAAATTATTTTTTGTGAATTAGTCAATTGAATAAATTGGAGACAGTATTTAACTGTGGAAAAAATTCATATCAAAATTCTAAATATCCAAAATTGACATATTCCTTACAGAAAACAAAAGGAAAGTAGCAAGTAAAAACAAACCAGCTTGGTTCATAAATGAAATAAACAATAAAATTATAGAAAAGCATCATAAATTTAAGAAGTATAAATTGACTGCTATAAGGGGAGGTTTATAGGATTATACTAGTTCAAGAGAGTTGGCCAAACAGAAAATTAGGAAACCAAAAAGGGAGCAGCAGGACCTTGAGGGATGCTAAAGGTAGGCTCATACATGCTGATTATGAGATGGATGATTTATTACATTCTGTTTTTTCAATTTTTACTGATGAAAATTTAAGCAATATTCCTCATCCTGAACAGCTGCTAGATGGAAACAAGACTGATCATGACAGTAATGTTAATACTAAGCTTGTTAAGAAAAAATTGTGGAGTTTAATAACTAATAAAACTCCTGAGCCAGTTATTTCCTCAAAGGGTTTTGAAGGAGGTTAAGGACTAAATATGTAAGCCACTTGCTACTATTGTTTTTAAGTCCTTGAATAATGGACAGGTGCCAGAGGATTGGAAGTTGGCTAATGTTACTTCTCTTTCCAATAGGTGATAATAATTGTCCTGATAAGTGGTAATTATAGGCCTATTAATCTTATATCAATGTCAGCAAAAGTTTTGAAAATCTGATAAGATATGCATTGAAAAGTCATTTACCAAAGTTTAAAATTTTTTGGATAGTCAACATGATTTTACTAGGAGAAAATCCTGCCTTACTAATCTTTTGATATTCTTTGAAGAGATTACTGCTTATAAAGATGAAGATAAGAGTATGGATGTTGTGTAACTGGATTTTCACAAATCATTTAACAAGGTGCCACTTAGAAAGCTTGTTTGCTAAAACAATTATCTATATAGGTCTGGGGGGATAAGTAGGCTCATTGAATAGAAAAGTGGCTGGAAGGAAGAAAGCAGTAGGTAGTTATATATGGAGTTCAATCAAATGTTACAAAATATCATATAATATATGCTGGTAGTCTTCAATATATATATATATATTCAATTTCTCACAAAACATTTATTAGCCAATGTAATCTATGCACCCAAAGCACTCCTTGCCATTATGAAAATGAAAAATATGATTAGCAGCAACAAAGAACTTTTGTATGATTTAATTTTTGAAAATCTTGAAGTAAAATATAAAAACAACACAAGTTTATAAAATAAGATATAGAATGGTTTCATTTTGAGCTTAAATCACACTAAAATATATCTAAAACCAAAGAAATTACCAAATGAATTTACCGTGAAATTGGTGACAGTAATGTCCAAACTCTTCAATTCTTTCACATATTTGTCCCATTCATCTCTTATAAAGGAGTTCACGTACAAACTTACCAGCTTTGAAACAAATCTTGACAAGGAATTGTCAATGCAAAGTTGGTAGTAACCTGAAATAAATTAGTTTGGATACTTAAATTGGATCTAAAGAACAATTAATTTCAAACGTGTATTATGAGATATGATTTTTCAAACCAATGAAGTATTCAGTTAGTAAAGATGTAAAACAAATAAATATTTTTATTCAATAACAATGTATTGTTACGTCTCTGTTCGTTAGTTAATTTTCCGTATAATTTCTTTCCGATGAAACTTTAGCGACACAAGTCCTTTCTTAAGTAAAACTGGTTTATTCTTTCTGAATACAACTTTGCAATACACTTAATTTCCACAGTCGCGCTATAACAAATGCTATAATTCACAACGAACGTCTCACGTGCTCGACTCAACTGTCAATTACACATATTCTTGCCATCACTTCTTGGCGGCTTATATATATACAAAACTACCGCATATCTAGTAGCCTCTCGAGACTTCAGGAAGGGACACGAACATTCGAGACTATGACGTGTTACCAGCGTCACGTGACCCCCGCTGTCGTAACAGTATAAACACACATAATTCACCTATAGATTGGAACAAAGTAACAAAAGCTTAGCTTGGTAATATGTTACTAGAAGAAATGATGTCTTTGTTGTTTGTTAAAACAATGAAATATTCTATATATTAATCCTCTAATATATGATAACACTATTTTTAACTCTCTGTATATGGACTCAGTCATTTTTACAACCTTATAACCACCATGAATTATGTAACTATACATAGTATAATTCTGAATGTAGTGTGGCAAGCTTTTAGTAAACATTGCAAGTCTGTTGTGAATATATGAAGTCTTTACTGAGTTAATCTGAGTGAAAAACGATTTTTATGCTATGAATAAAGATACTGCTTTTCACCTTACAGTTTATATATTTAATTTGCATTACCTCTAATACCTCCTAAATGAATATCAAAAATTTATTTTTTATGGAAACTTATACTGCACTATTATTTTCTCTACTATAACACCAGCTGTAGCAAAAACAGTGAAACCAAATATTGTAAAATAAGAAATAAAATGATAAATACTTTTTCTCTATAATGACTGCAGATTGTAACAGACAATTACAATTATTTATTTATAACAAACTCTCAGTCTTTTGAATATTTCACATCTGCTTACCCCTACTTTTATCTTTATTATATTACAATGTCTTTCAGACCCTATTCAGCAATGTAGCAGTCAGTTAACCACAGCAGGAGAACTAAGAGTAAACAACATCTAGCTTGCAATCATGTGACACAGTTAGCTCAAGCTGGTTTTGTGAATTCTTTTTACTTAATTTTTTCATTTGAATAATATGTTTCTAATTTTTATATTTTTGGAGCTTTGGTTAAAAAATATATACATACAAAAATAAGAAATTTAACACCTATACAAATAAGCCTACTTGTAATTGAGAATGTATTTTGATAAAACTTTTTTTTTCACACTACTTTGGTTGTTTGCAAAATAACTCTTGTTGTTTTCAAATATATATTTTATATCACAAACTTATATCAGGGACAACAACAGGCTATCCAAAAACTACTATAATTTTACTAGTTTTTCCAGCTAAGCTATGAATAGGTTAAAAAGTTTTTTTGTTGTTTAAAGCAGTGATTTTAGTCAACATCTTTCAAAATTTCCTTGCTTTAAGCATTGAAACAAAATAGACAATCAGTAGATTCAAATTGTTCGGAAATTACTCTTTCTACTGATTATAAACATATAAATAGTGGTGGAAGCAATAATTATAGACATGTCTTTAAAGACAGAGAAAAATAGGAATGTGTGTCATGTGGGTGTGACAAAAATAATCAAATCTCAGTAAAGTAAAAACATTGGATGTTAACATTTTATATTCTGGGTTATTAATATCTGTAATAAGTGTATTTAATTTGTTGAACATCTGAAATGCACAAAAGGGTAGAAAAAAACACCCAAAAACGGGGAATTAGAATACCAAATGCACCATGTGACAGAGTTCAAGACTGAGAATTTATTCAGATAATTCCTTTTGAAATTGAAAAACTTAGACAACATAAAAAAGAATTAACTACAAATTACATTTTGATGCAAAGCTTATTATCATACATTAATGATAAAGTAGTTTAAATAAATTTTGAATGTAACTCTGTTAAAAAAAGGATATGACATTTACTCTTTAACCCACTCATACAAAGTGAGTTAAATAAACAGGTAGTTCAAAAATTAACATTATCTATATACTGAAAGCATTTTCAGTTATCATGCCACCAAACATCAAAAGTTCTGGCACACCAGATCATAAAAAATATCTACTTTTTTATGTACATTCATAGTGTTGACATTATTCATTTATAAAGAGAATTTAATTAACAAGTTATTGTTAAAAAAATATGTAATTGTGAATATAAGAATTAAATCAAATTTTGTGACAGAGAAGTTCAAAAGTTCAGGAACCCTTTAAGGAGTAATATTACTTTAAAATAATGTTATCAAAGAATTATACAAGTTTGGTTTCAAATTTATACCTATACAGATCACACAATAATAACGACAGAGATGAACCCATAGCCAACCCTTCTATTTGTTTATAATTCTGATTATTCACTTGAAATAATGGGTTATTTAAATACACTTTTTAGTTAAATTCACTATGTCTATAATTTTAATTTCTTGTAACTGTTGGTCTGTCTCGGTAAAAATGTTTTTAATTGTATAAAGTCAAACATTGTCTGTGTTATTATTGATTTAATAATACAAAGTGTTTTAAAACAATTTATTATAATGTATACCTCTATATGGAAAATAGTACTGATTTTACTTCATTTTAACACTTTCAACAATATTAGAGTGGTTATTTGAATGGAATGCATACCAGTATATCAGATGTTGCCAGCATAGATGATGTCTGCAGTAGTTTCATTAAAAGATATGCTTGCTATGCTGATTGAGGATGATGGAAAGTATACTTAACATTTACAGTGTTTGAAACACTGTACCATGTCCATACTTTCTTGGATGAAATTCATAATTCTCAGATTGACCTAGAACAAATAGTTCTTAAAATATAATCATCTTAAATACGTGGTTTTCTTTAACATCACCATGTACAAGCATGAGAAGACTGTAGCAATCAAGTATTATGTATCACCACAAACTTCATCATGAGCTCTTCTAACAGTTTCAACAAGAAAGAGGCAGAAAATAACTAGCCACAATATACTAATATTAGTTATTTTAGAATCAAATAGTTTGATATTTGATTTAGAAAAGAGATACATGATTTTATATTTGTAGTACTTATTTATATTTAATGTTTTATATTCAAATGCCTTTATTAGTTGCACCTATGATTCAACTATAAGCCAAAGAAATAATCATTAGGATCATGAATCACTGTTATATGTAAGAATAACTTTTTTTTGCCAGAAGAAGTTAATGTTGCAGCTAACTTTTAATACTAATTTCAACTACGAGAGCTAATAAAATACAACAGTTACATCAATTTAACTACACAAGCTTAGTAATATTACACTTTGCAAATAATTTAAAACTTACTTATAACTCTCTTATTTATTCAATTTATATGTACACTATTCTTTTAGTGTATATTTAGTTAATAACTGAGGCATTTAAGTCTTCTTAAGTTCATATATAAACTAGATGTACTTCCACAGGGTCCCTGAATATGTTCTGCTTTAACAGTAGATAAAGTCAAAATAAAAAAAACAAATAGTTTTATTTCTTGTTTTTTAAATTCATATGTCCTGCTTTGTTTTATCCTACAGATTGCATAATAATTCTTTTGATTCATGGCATGCATACGTTTTACTGATGTCATGACAGTTTGAATTGCAATGTTAAGTATTCCTTATGTGATGTCATTTTAGTGTCTACTGACTGACAGACCATCAAAACACTACTGTATAGTGGTGTAAGTGGTTAAAACAGGTGACTCTTCCAGGTGGCCTTTGCCTACTTTTAGGGAAATTATGACAGGTGAGTAAAACAGCAGAATCAAATACCTTCATCTGGTACAGAAGCATCTTCATATTCTGCATGAAAGCGCCACTGATATGGTAAAACAAACACTCCATTAGGGTTTCTAACAGATAACCCAGCATTTCCATCACCTCCTCTCATGACCTGCAAGTTAAACATGAAAATTGTACAGGCTTGCAGAATTGTGAAATTATTTATCTTACCATATCTCTCATGGTTATAAACTATTTGTAATTGTATATAATCATAAATTTAGTATATTTAAAGACTGATGTAATACAGAAATACTGATTTAACCTGCTATTTTCTTTAAATGCACACTAAATCAATGATTTTTATTTTACTAAGCATCTATAACCTGTATACAAGGTATCAAGTACACCTGAAAAAAAATACCTCAGGGTAATGGTGATATTTAAGGGTTAAGAATCTCTCTCTTGTCTCTGAGAAAGACCCAAATCTAGATTTAAAAATAGACAATTCTATCAGGTTGACAATAGTCTAGCTAGGAAAGCTGACAACAAGAAGTCTTTTAATGCTAGTAGTATTTGTAATAAGATGTTATGATTTAGAAATGAAGGGTTTGACTGTTGTTTGAAATTATATGTTATCAGTGTTACAACCTTTTAAGGCCTTCTGAAGTGATTAAACAATTATAAAGTTATTCAAGACACACACACACACACCTCATTTCCTAGTACTTTACAAATTATCCAAGTAACAGACACTAACCTCCAAAAATGCTTAAAACTGCAAAGATCTGTTTCAAAACATATTCCATGATGCCTTCAATAAACAATACCTTTCTAACTCCTGCACCCATGGTGTTAAATAAAATATCTGAAAAATTATAAGACTAAGAGGTTTTCTATGGATGGATTGACTAACTCAGAGAAGCCTTATGTTATGAGACTAAAATTTCTACAAAATAATTAGATTGAATTTCTCAACAAAAAAGGAAAAATATTATGTTTATTGGTTTGTTCTACAGGTTTCATCTGTTACAAATGCTTTAAAATGATATATTCTATTAAAAATCTTGCATTTTGGTAAAACATCTGTCTAAGAGAAATGAAAATGCTACACTTGTATTACTTAGGTACGTTGGTGTCCAATATAGAAATATCAAGTATCTATAATACAGTTAGTTCAAATCAGAAAGACTTACCTCTGAAATTCTGTAAGTCTTTTCTTCTTCAGTCATTCTTATTGTGTCAACAACCACATGACTTTTGGTTTTAAATGTACTTGATGCAATGCATGATATGCATCACTTTTCTTAAAGTTCTCAACACACCTACCTTACAGACAGTGGCATGCAGAGGTTCTATGATGCCCGGGGCCTTGTACCTAAGACCTTGGGGAAGGGCAGAAAGGGTTCTACTATTCGATTCAACTCCTTGCATTGGATGTCCTCCCGATATGGATGCCCAGAGCCCCGGCACCTTTCACCCCTCTGCACACTACTGCTTACATGCAATTCATTACACAAGTGCCAGAGGAATTACATAAGCCCTGCTGTCCTGCCACAAGCTAGATTTTCTTGTTCACAGTTGTACTATAAAATATGTTTTTAAAATATGAATTTAGACGTCAGTCTAGCCTTGGAGTTTTATTTGTTCAAACTTCTGTCTTCTACAAAGACATCTTTTCATTGGAGACAATGGTTTCATTTCATGAAGTTATTCACTTAGGTTACACTCACATGTACTACTTCCAATGGGATCTAGTTTTTCAGTAAAATTTGACTACAGATCTATTAACTATCTCACAAAATATTTCTTTCCACAATCACTCAAGTTTCTATTGGTTTGGTTGAATTGACAATCTATACCTGTAGCCTCCCTTTTTCTTCCTCCTCTTAATAATCTTCACCTTTTTACAGATGGTTCTTTCATGAGCTGGGCACTGTGCTAGGGGATCAGTATATATCTAGTATAGCTGGATTCCACAGGGAGCAGCTTCTTACATCAATTATTTAAATTGGGTGGTTCATTACATCTTTCTAGTTTCTAATCCTTCTGCTTCATCATACTGTGTTGGCTCACACAGACAATTTCCTAGTGCTGACATGCATTAACAATCAGATAGGCACTTATTTTCACATATATTTTGCTGTTTTTACCCATATTCTCTTGCTTCATTCTCAATTTCTTAACATTTTTCTTTGAGCATGTCCCATTCTTGTTGCAATGAACATCTAAGCATATTCCCTTTTTCAAGTTTACTTCCTTCTTCTCACAGAGTAGATGTTCTACATTTGGTTTTTAAATGGTTATGTGAATTGCTAGGTTGTCTATTGATCAATGCCTTTGCAATGACAGGCAACAATCTTTTTCCACTGTGGTATTTCCAGTCTTGGATTTACTGGCAGTGGATGCATCAAGTCAAAACTAGAAGAGTCCCTTCATGCCTGTTTTCTCTTTACCTTCTTCCATTGATACTAGCCAGGATCAGTTCAATGAAGTGTCAAGTTCTCCTCATCAACTTACTTTGGCCAACTCATATTTGTCATGGGGAAGTGATCATATTACCTCCATGAGAAAATCTTCAATCATTAATCACAAACATTCATTTTTTCAATGGCAGTTGATGTCTATGGCTTCATAGCTGGCTGTTGTTCAGTCCTTTATCAGTGAAGCCAGATTCTCTTACCTAGTAGCTTGAATATTAGCCCACTCCTAACAATGTTCATCCCTTGCTGTCTATCAGTTTTGTGGTACATTTCACATTGTATATTTTGTCCATCTAAATCTCAACAAATTCCTTCTTTTTTCATGTATATGTTTCATGACTGTGGAGTATCAGCTTCCTCTATAGAAGGTTACAGAACTGCCATACCTGCCACTTTTCGATACCATCAATCTCTTTTGTCCCCAGGGTTCACACATATATCTCTTTAAGAGCCATTTATCTTCAATGTTCACAAGTTCGTAGACATTGTCCAAAGTGAGACTTAGGATTAGTCTTAAGTTGAACTTGTCCTCCTTTTGAACCCTTAGAGATATGTTAACTTTATCATCTTAATCCACTCAAAAAGTTGTGTCTCTGGACTTTTTATTTCGATTGGGTTATGTTAGTGACATGAAGAAGTAAAATCTGCATTGTTTTGAAGAGAGTAATGAATATCGCATCGAAACTTAAAAAATGGAGCACAATCGTAATCATATGCTGCAAAACCTAGTCACGTGTTTGTGTATGACCATGTATCTATATTGTTACGACAGCAGAAGTCGCATGACGCTGGGAGCATGTGTGCCGGAGTTTCTCGAAGGAGCTCTGGCCATTGC
>NW_013671332.1:19868-20825 GCF_000517525.1 Limulus polyphemus
CTCCTCTTTAGCACGGACTCTCGTCCTAAACCTAGCCCTGTAGACTTCCGACTGATTTTGGGTTCCATACCTGAGTTCCAGAGCCGCTACCAGTGCTCTACAGTCATGCCTGTCATCTGCTGACAACTGCCCAAGTATTTCCAGTGGTTGTCCCTTCAAGCTCGTTGCCAGATATACTGCTTTCTGCTCCTCTGTCCATCAATTCATCTCTGCCATTAGCTCAAATTGTGCTCTATATGCTTCCCACGGTGCCTTCCCATCGAATTCCTGTGGCTTCCTTCGTACTGGATCACCCCTATTACTGACATTCATATCTGGGATGTGACTTCTAACAGGACTGAAGATGTCTGCATCAGGGTTTAGCTGCGGGGTGTGGAAGGGGCTTCCCATTGTCTGAGGCTGATTAATGTATCCTCTTTGTGCAAAAGACAATAAATCATCCTTTAATGCATTTAATTCGCTTTGAAATTTACTAAGGTTTTCCATTTGTGCTTCTTGTTTCCTTTCTTGTTCCAGTTGCCACTGCTGTAATCTCTCTTCTTGTTTCTTTTCTTTTTCCTCCAGCAACTGCTGTAATTTCTCTTCTTGTTTTTCTTTTTCCTCCATCAACTGCTGTAATCTCTCTTCTTGTTTCTTTTCTCGTTCTTTATTTCCTTTCTTTTTCCCCCAACAACTGCTGTAATCTCTCTTCTTGTTTCTTTTCTTTTTACTCTAACAACTGCTGTAATCTCTCTTCTTGTTTCTTTTCTTTTTCCTCCAATAACTGCTGTAATCTCTCTTCTTGCTTTTCTTTTTCCTCCAACAAAAGCTGTAATCTCTCTTCTTGTTTCTTTTCTTTTTTTTCTTGATTCTTTTCTTTCCCCCAACAACTGTTGTAATCTCTCTTCTTGTTTCTTGTCTCGTTTTTCTTGATTCTTTTCTTTCCCCCAACAACTGTTGTAATCTCTCTTCTTGTTT
>NW_013671332.1:21652-26001 GCF_000517525.1 Limulus polyphemus
TCTCTCTTCTTGTTTCTTTTCCTTTTCCTCCAATAACTTCTGTAATCTCGCTTCTTGTTTTTTCCTTTTCCTCCAATAACTTCTGTAATCTCTCTTCATGTTTCTTTTCTTTCTCCTCCAACCACTGCTGTAGTCTCTCTCCTTGTTTATTTTCTCGTTCTTCTTGTTTCTTTTGCAGTTCTTGTATTGCTGCCATCAAATCTGCTAAGCTGTAGTTTGATTCGCCACTTCTCGTTTCCATTTTTTTTTGTCCCACTTTCTGACACCAATTTGTCACGTCTCTGGCCATTAGTTAATTTTCCGTAAAAACTCTTTCCAAAGAAACTTTAGCGATACAAGTCCTTTCTTAAATAAAACTGGTTTATTCTTTCTGAGTACAACTTTGCAATACACTTAATTTCCACAGTCACGCTATAACAAACGCTATAATTCACAAAGAACGTCTCACGTGCTCGACTCAACTGTCCATATCTATCTCTGTCTGCAGTTCAATTACACATTATATTGTTGCCGTCACTTCTTGGCGGCTTATATACAAGAATACCGCATATCTAGTAACCTCTCGAGGCTTCATGAACGTTCTAGAAGCGCATGACGTGTTACTAGGGTCACGTGACTTCCGCTGTCGTAACAATACTAAGGAAGCGGCAGTGTTATGACAGCGGAAGTCGCACGACGCTTGGAGCATGCGCTGGAGTTCTAGAAATACTGTGACTGTTCCTCGCAACTCTAGGTTTTTCTAGGCGTGCTATGTTCTCGTATATAAGCAGGCAAATAAAGCGAAATAATTAATTGAATTGCAGAGAGGCAGAGATAGAGACGGACAATTGTGTCAAGCGCGGTAGTGACCGTTAGTAAAGTGCGTGAATCGTTGTGAATTATAGCGTGTGTTGAAGTGAAAGTAACTGTGGAAGTTAAGTGTATTGCAAAGTTGTATTGAGAAAGAATAAACTAGTTTTATTTAAGAAAGGACTTGTATCGCTGAAGTTTTTCGGAAAGAATTTCTACGGAAAATTAACCAACGACCAGAGACGTAACATAACAATATTATTTCTAAATGAGCCAAAGTCGGCCTTTAAAATTACTCCTCAAAAGTCAGTGGATAATAGTGACATTTTTTATAATTGAAAGACTGATAGTGTGGTTCCTACCTGTAAATATATATATATAAATTATGGTATACAAGTGTTAGTTGTTTAGACTTTTCAGGAAACTTTTTATCCGTGACTCACAAATGATTAGATACTAAGATTAGTTTGTAATTGGTGAATGATTAAAAAGAAATGAAAATTGCCCTAGTTGTATAAAAGGAGATAAAGGAAATAAATAGTCAATCTTAGGATTGAATGGCATATACATTATTTTCTGAAATATACGCTACTGTGTATTTTAGACAATTGTTGTTTATTAGTCACATCCATATATTTGTTTCGAAACACGTAGAGTCATCAATTTTTTGAAGGCCATAGATAGGCCTAAAATGTTTTGTTTTTTTGTGTGTGTACCAATTTTAACGTTGAATTTTATTTATGATTTTAATTCATATAGGTTTTACTTTAGTGCAATGCAGCTACAACTTCTACATTGTATACTTGTCACAGATTATTTAAAGATGTATCATCCTGAAACTGAAAGTAACAACAGCCAACTGAATCACTGATAATATCATTATTAAAGTTATATTAAATAATGCAGCGGCCCCTTGCAGGTCAAAGTTCTCTTTAATTTTTATGTCCAGGGATTATTTTCATCTATTCATTATATTAACTTGCAATAATCTTCAGTGTTATGTTTTTCTTCCTTTTTTGTAACACATGTTACTAACTTATTAGTGGCTTTACATTTACAATTAAATCTACCACTTTTATTATTATTATATTAATTAGTAATACACGAAAGTTTACCTGGAAAGCAACATAAAACGTGGCACCTGCTGGAATCCATTGGAAAAAACACTCTTCTTTTCCAGCTTCAACAGAAACTTTAAATTCGTATGAAATACCAAGTTTGTTGTCAAAAGCGTATGTTTCAGAATTACAATAGTATATTATGTTTATTAGTAAGTTAAAAACTACTAGTACATGATCACTTCTAAACGCCATTTTGAAATGAGCGCTATCTGTATAAGCCAACACACAATTGATTCAATGTGTAACAAGCAATGATAAAAGCTGATAAAAATGAGTTTGTCTGAAAAGTAACTATCATACATAAATTTTTGGAATAAGCCTAATAGAAATCCATTATTCCGAATTTTTATTTTACCAATAAGTGTTTGTCTGGAATACAGTGTTTAGTTCATTTTTATTATTTTTCTAAGTGAATATACTAATCTAGCTAAATAAATAAGAATAAAGTGTATAATTTTGTTTGCTTCAGAATTTTCACAAATACCTATTGGCATACAGCTGTCTTTAATTTGAACTGTCAAACTGGAGGAAAGGCACTTGATAAATAGCACCCACCGCCGGTTTAACTTTTCGGCTACTCTTGTCTGCCCGAATAATAGGATTTTAATACCGCCGAACTTTTGAAGTTACAATCTATGCACGCCAACCACCGGACCAAACAGCCAACGATAAATACACATATTAAAGAACAAATAAAATATAAATAATATGTTATTTAAACATATTATGTTATTTATTGTGGTTTTCTAAACATTTTATTAATAAATATCACCACTTGTATAAATTACTTTACTTCTTCAGGGAAGGTAATTCTTCAAAATCTTCTTTTCCTAAATAAATATAATAAAATATGTAAAATAATATAACTGTTTATACATATATTATGATAATTTTAACTACTTTTTCTTTTGTGCATTACTGAAAATACATTTTCAAACATAAACATACACTCACACAGAAAATATGTGTAAGCATTTCTGCAAATATGACGGTCTTAAAAACTGATAAATGTATTGTTACGTCTGTGTTCGTTTGTTAATTTTCCAGTATAAATTCTTTCCGAAGAAACTTCAGCGATACAAGTCCTTTCTTAAATAAAACTAGTTTATTCTTTCTCAATTCAATTTTGCAATACACTTAATTTCCACAGTCACTTTAAGTTAAACACACACTATAATTCACAATGATTCACGCACTTTACTTACGGTCACTACCGCTCACTTGACTCGATTAATTGTGTCTATTATCTTCAATCTCTCTATCTGCTACTCCAGTCTCGATTAATTCTCTTGCTTTATTTGCCGCGCTTATATACAATAATAGCGCGCGTCTAGCAAACGCTAGGACGTTCAACAGGTTCGTCGATCTTTCTAGAACTCCAGCGCATGCTCCCAGCGTCGCGCGACTTCCGCTGTCGTAACAGTATTAAAGCAATTAATATTGCATAACAATTTTATTTTCAGATCAATATATCTGAAATAATAACACATAAAAAGGTTATTCGTCAAAGAGTTGTTACTTTGAAAAGAAAATATTGTTGACTTATTTTCATTGATATAATAAACAGACATAT
Source organism: Limulus polyphemus (assembly GCF_000517525.1). Lineage (NCBI taxonomy): Eukaryota > Metazoa > Arthropoda > Merostomata > Xiphosura > Limulidae > Limulus > Limulus polyphemus. Next base: position 25,136 of record NW_013671332.1, read on the forward strand.
ATATATAAACTATTCTATTTCAATATCTTTCTTTTTATCTGGTTATAACATAAAATGCTATAATAAATGAAACTTGGCGAAGCAATAAACCTTACGGACACTATCATATAGTGAATATAAAGAGAATTAGCAAAAATTGTTGATGCAATATAATAGGGTACATAACAGTAAAAATACACACTCATAATATAAGCTATTTAGACCAAATTAAGAAGAGTGACTGTTCTGCATTAGAAGTAAAAATTATTTCTACAGCTGTTACTTCAAAATATTTATATTCATTTTATGGATTTATTTTTATTTTTCATTTGATCAACACTTTATTTCTTAATTTTCATAAAATTTATTGGCTCATGTAACTGTTGTCCTTGAATAATTTCTGTATACAATAAGCATATATGTATATATAATTTTGATTTTAAACTCTTCAAGTATTGAAACTAAAGCTTACTTTGTGTATCAACTCGTACATTTGTATATAAGTAGAAGTTAAAAAACATTTGCTACAACATTACAAAAATTTACCACAAAATACTCTTACTGCATAATTTAATGTACATTAATCACTTTTGAGTTTAACTAGCTAGTTAGTTATACTGAGGATGAATATGTTATGGTAAAATAATTCTGGAGCCCCACCACGGTGTTACAGTAAATTTTATCACGTACTGTCATGCTCTATCTGACGTCCGTGCAATTTGACAATTGTTTGTTTGTTTTTGAATTTCGCGCAAAGCTACACGAAAGCTATCTGCGCTAGCCGTCTCTAATTTAGCAGTGTAAGACTAGAGGGAAGACAGCTATTCATCACCACCCACCGCCAACTCTTGGGCTACTCTTTTACCAACGAATAGTGGGATTGACCG
>NW_013671332.1:26140-54072 GCF_000517525.1 Limulus polyphemus
TAGCATGTTTGGTGGGACGGGGATTCGAACTCACGACCCTCAGATTGCGAGTCGAGCGCCTTATCCACCTGGCCACGCAGGACCCAATTTGACAATAACCTTCCATTGCAAAAGGCTCCGTCGTAATATTGTCATATTAACCACACCCCTTGTGTATATGTATCAGAAAACATAGAAGTATAATATTTATAGTACTTAAAACATTATTATTCCCCCTAGAGAAATTGCAGAGATAATGTGATGTTCAACAATATTATTAAAAGAAATCAAACCAAAGGTAACAGTAAAAGCAGTGTCTTTCTTCAAATATATATGTATTAAAATAGTTTTGTTGTGATTTATATTCGAACCTTTAATTTATTTGTAAACAAAATTTAAAACTATCACTATTGGTAGAACACGTTTTTTGACGATGTTAATGAGTTCCCTTACTTTATATTATTTTTTATTTTCAATACTTATTTGCCCTTTTTTTGTGATCCTCAATCAAGTTGAAATTTAAAAATATTAGTCGAAAAACAAGTGCTAGCCCTCATTTAATAGACAAGGTGAAGATGTTTTTTTTTTTTTTCGTGTATAATTTAGACGATAATACTTTCTCATTTTATAGCCACATTATAGGCAAGCGTGGCCGTGTCATTAGCGTGTCCAGGTTGTGAATCCGAACGTTCTTTTTTGTCGCAGAAATGCGCTTTGTATCCTGAGGTCGTTGATGTATTATAAAAGTGAGAGTCAAATCCTACTATTTGGTGGCGCATTCCGACATGACGACCCCTGTCATTATTTGATGGTCTGTCAATTTCATAATCTCTACGCTAAATGTGTGACTTATTAAAAATCCATAAACCCGACATCAAACTGCAAGTGGACAAAACATGATGACTCAGCCCCCTAGCGGCACAGCGATATGTCTGCAGACTTACAACGCTAGAATCCTGGTTTCGATACCCGTGGTAGGCAGAGCACAGATAGCCCATCGTGTAGCTTTGTGCTTAATTACAAACAAACAAAACAAACGATGACTCAACATGGTGGTATATTTCTTCAACCACTAACACATTAAGATTTCATTCACACATACGCTTTCCATGAATTTCATAAGTGGAAGCAAACTTTCATCCACATCTTTTTATCACTATTCTGCAAATTCTAGAAACTCTTGAAGATGATCTATTATTTTACATTCATGGTGTCTACAGGATTACGTTCGGTAAAACTCTCAAAGTGGTGTCAAACTTTCATCAGCTAACAGATCGAATACATATTTCAATACTACCGTTTCTACGAATACTTCCACTCAAAGCCGAAAAACCTATCACAAAAAGAACACTGAGTCTCTAAAAACCACATTCTTCACTCCACACCACATTACCATTCCTTCGCCAAGACTGCACTCTAAACACAAAATACAGAGCAACCAAGCCCAACTGAAGATCAACAAACTCAAACCCCAGCTTAAAAATATGATATAAAATTCTCAACGGAAGCTTATACATTCGACCATCAAACTCAGACAACTACTCAAACCAGAAGCCAACAAACCGAAACCAGCTTAGCCAGAGAATCAGACCCTTCATTTGTCCGACTATGAAGAAGAAAATACCAAGTTTGTGGACTGTCTCTGCTATTGACTAGAAATATCACCTAAAGTAGTATATCAAATACTCAAAGAACTCTTCTTATCAAAGGCTCTACTATTAGCGAAATCGTTGAAAGAAATTTACTATTTTTTAAAAAGCTGACAAATTTATTGGCAAACTACCTTGAGCCTCACTTCCTCAACTTTCTCGGGCTATAGTTCACCATTGAGCCAAGATCAGCATCCATGGCTGTAAATCTAACCAAAATAATCTGCTGTCAACATTAGTCCATTTCCGAAGAGTAGACAAAGAAGGATTCTTCAAACACTGAGCGCTCATGGGTCCTATCCAAAATTCCTACTATGATTTCGTTGTCCTACTACTCGGTCAGAAAGAGTAGCTTACGACTTAGAAGTTGGCGCTATGGACTAGTTCAGAATTAGGGACGGCTATGGTCAAATAGCCCCTTGTGCATAGTTTTACGCAAAAATTCAAACATATATATAGCCATATTAACCCTTTATTTACCAAGATGGGCACATTATCTATTTATGTCTAATGCTGCTTCACGGCAAACTGTACTATTTCATCAATAAAAAGTTTTTACAATCTCTTTCAATAATCATACTTCACTTAACCTCTGTAAAATTTCAAAAGATAATTAATATAATGTTGATTACAAAATGAGCCCCTGTTGGCTATGCACGTCTGTTTGATATCTTAATAATACCATACAAAAAAGAAAAAGAAAAAATCCTAGTCTGAAATATATGTTCTATTTATTTGATGGATGAAGGTATTCGTCCAAAAAATAAATAAATAGATACACAATTGAGCACGTTTTCTTCAGTGTATGTAATCAACGAAGCGAAGAATATTAATTATTTTTAATTTACTGGGAAAAACAATTTAAGAACCTTGCATAATGTGGGCTATTATATCGATACTAATTAAGATTTATTATATTTGACTAGGTAAGATATTTTGTTTAAATCAAATTCCTTTTAATTGAGTAATTTGAGTTATTATATCGTTATCTAAAACTTACTTTGTTCCTTTCTTTTTTATTCATGATATTAGTTTTTTAAGTTCTTTGTAAGTCTCATATTTAAATAAAAATTACTCGATATGTGACGTGATCTCGAAATATGACTGATTTTTGCACAATGCTTAAAGTGGATATAACTAACCTTTGCAGAAAAATAATAAGAACAAACCGGTTACGGGAGACCGAGTACAATCCAAAGGGTATCATGTCGAACTAAAGGATCTGAGGTTCAGTAGTTCGCGAGTCGTTACTACTCCCCCCACCCCAAAATCGCGCTTTGCAATTGGGGGGCCGTGGATGCGCCATAAGAATGACAGTCAAATGCCACTATTCAAGAAGAGTAGGCTATAACTTGGTGTTGGATGATATTGACTAGCTACTTTCCTTCTTGTTTATCACTTAAAAATAAGCACTAGTAGCCCTCGAGTAGCTTTACGCGAAAATTAGGGAACAACAACACCACTACCAGTTCCGAGCTTACGTGCCACCCACCTGATGGCCTGTCCAAAACCTTTTATTCGTTTACTTGTTTTTAGAGTAAAGCCACAATGAGCTATCTGTTGTGTACTTATGCAAAGATAATGCACGAATATAATTAAAGCAAAATAACATAAGTTAATCATGCTTGGTGCGCAGAACAGTGAAAGGCATTGGGGCAGAAGAAGAAGTGGACTAGATCTGAAGCCATCGAAAAGACCAGAATAGGTGTAGAAGTAGGGGGAAGAGTGATCTGTTACATAAATAACTTATGCACTTTATAACATGTCGATAATTTCAGTATCATTTTTGATAGCCAATATTATCTTATAATATGTATTTTACATGTAGCAACGTATAAGAACCACAAAATTTAAGAAATTTTAAGCCATCAATTTTTAAAGGTCATATCTGTAAATCAGTAACAATTACCTGACATTATAAAGGTAAAATAAAAACATAATAAGAATTATTTATAAATAATACATTTATATTGTAAATCTACACAGAAATGTAAACGAAAAATAAACATAAATTGTTTAAAAATTGGTTCCTACATGATCCCGAATTACCAAAAAAGGAGTCCGTACCCGAAAATAAACCCCATTAGTGCACCCGCCCTTAGTACCTAAGCACTATGCCATGTTTGGTCCAGCTAGACTCTAAGTAGAGATATGTATATAATTTTAAACCTGGTGTTTCCAGGATCACGAGGGAGACCAGGAACAAAACTTTTGATGCCATATTCGGTTTCAGCGACTCTGAAAATCTACTTCTAGACCACATTATGTTTGGGTGACCCTTCAAGCTCATTTTAGCTCCTATTGGTAGAAGAATTCACTATATAGGTAAGGCACTCTGGTCCACCTGAAGCCTGCCTGCCAAATTTGGCACTGCTAACCTGTGCTAGCTCCAAAACTGTGGGAAAAGTTCACGGAAAGACAAATTCACAAACACAAAACGTGAATTGATAATGGATGAGGAAATGAAACAAAGAAGCCCAACAAGAAAGGCTAATTTTTCTGATTTTTTTATAATCATTTTTTAAATTATATTAGATAGAACGTCGACAGATTTGAAACTTATTTTTACAAACTACTTAAGTTATGTACGAAATGATAAAACAGTGTATAGTGTGTAATATTCCTGTCCAAGCCCTTTATCTCGTTAGTTATTCTAGCTGTCTTAAATATCCTTGGTATTGGGCGAAAAGCCTAGTCAGCAGTAGATACTTCAGATATATTGTGGTTCACATGAAATTATACACTCTTGCCTACTTTCACTCAGATGTTCTTGTTAATAATTATTAATTCAGTCTTCTCTTGTGGACTTTGTTGTTCCTTTACGTGCTCCGAGATCAAGAAGAGTATCTTACTGATTCCAGTTCTGAACAGGATAATTCAATAAAATAACAGTTAATAATATATAATGTCAAAACGAATTAATAATATAGTGTAAAAAATCATTACTCTAATTCTGACGTGTGACGTAAGTAAAAATTTGATGAAAAATTACATTCCTACTTAAGGCAACAATCGGATTTGGAAAGTACAGTAAGATCTGCGAGGACAGAAGACTTTTCTAATGGTTTAACATGATTGTGGTTAATAGTAATTTATGCCGAGACTCATTTTGTATTTAGGATTATATATCGGGTACTATCTAGCGCTTTGGAAACCATTGGTTAGCAAGAAAGGGGACCCAGACAAGGATGTTACACATATGATATTGTTCTGCTAACTCATACATGGATAGATTGGATTAACTAATTACTAAGATTATATTACCTTGATTGAAAATAATGTCTTATTATAGATGTTTCATTAATTTATATTATAGATATCCCTGTCACTTCAAAGTAAATGTTTTATGTTTATTTATGAATATCTTATCATTGATAATGAATATGATTTTTGAAGTGTTACCGTTAATGAAACGAAATATCAGTAGATGCGTATTATTTTTTTTCTATTATAATCCAGGTATGTTTACAGCGGGGTATTAGTTAAAATAATGTAAATATATTCATTTTAAATATTCTTTATTGTTTTGTGGATCAAATAAATTCTATTAAAATTGCTTGATAAAAACAATGCTGAAATAATCATACTTATTATAAGAAATTATGATAAGCATATTCTATTTTTTAAATTTACATTCTTAATCTAGTCCCTTATGGATTTTAAATAATTAGAAGAGTGTATAATAATAGTATTTCAATCACACTATATTCGTCATTTCCATTACCGACGACGCGTTTCGCTCAATCCAGAGCTCTTCTGACCAGCTGGAATACAACGAATACAGAACACAGAAAGTGGGATATTAGAAAGTTTCACTTCTCGTCAGTGTTGAAGGCCTGTTATCATTGAAAAAACACTCTTAGTTTAACCTTATTATAATTTATTTATATTTTTCTTACCTGTTTGTCTTTCTATATAGGATTTCAAATTACCTTACTTCACCTGCTCTGTGAACTTAAACAGATGTAGAGATCATGAAAATTAATCAGACAAGACCCAAAGTTGACTCCCAGCTTTATGTTTAATACGTATAAAATAAGGACTTTATCTCGAAGGAAAATACTATTTGTCTTTAAAATGCAGCAGAGTAAACCTATCTCCTGTTTGATTAATTTAATAAACTATGTACGTTTAACTTTTAAAAAAGCCTGAATGTTTAGCTGTTTTGTCTCCCTGCCATGTGAACTGTTTATGTTTAAATTCGAAATGGATGCATTAGATACTTCTGGTGATGAACTTTTGGCGTGATTAAGATCTGTGGATGACGGAATGACAAAGATACATTATTACAGTGTGTTTGTTTGTTTGTAATTAAGCACAAAGCTACACAATGGGCTATCTGTGCTCTGCCCACCACGAGTATCGAAACCCGGTTTCTAGCGTTGTAAATCCGCAGACATACCGCTGTGCCACTGGGGGACATTACAGTGTGAAGGACATCTTAATTTAATTAGTCTTACTATTCGGTTTTCACTGAAGACAAAAAAAAACGATCTTTTGCCTTTCAGGGATAAAACAGCCAAACACGATAATGGATTTCTCTCAATGTCTGTTTATAGCAAACTGTTTTCGGGCCGTTCCGTCACATAACAGATTATGTCACCTCTGACCTCAAAATAGTTTGTCTTTTTCCACGTTTGTATATAGAATAATGAAAATATGTACTTATGATCGCGACATAAGATGTAACTAGGTGCAGAGATTGCAATCCCGAAATTTCTGGTGAGTTGCATAATTATCATAATTTAATAATGTCACTATTTACGAGATTACAGAAAATGATAAAGTTGCTGACATATATTCAAGGTATGTGAACAAGAACAGGTAATATAACAGTAATTAAAGTATTGTATGGTAATTTTCTCTCTGCACTGTAAGTCAAATAATTGTCTCACGGGAGTAAAAGATAAAATAGAACGAGTTGACAAATGTGATATTAACAAAATTCCTTGCCTATGTGATATAATTTATAGGAATCTGAAATTTAGAATTATTTAAAATAAAAAGGAGCTAAATAAATGTGAAGTTAATGAATCGGCTTTAGCGGAACATGCTTTAAGCATATCTCATGTTATAAGCTGGGAAGATATGAAATTAACAAATCAGGTTGAGTTTAATTGGGAATTAAGTTAGAGAACCAAGATAAATTGAGAAAAACAAAAATATTATATTTAATAAAGATTTTGGTCCAGGTGTGAGAGAAATACTAGAAATCGGTGTTGTAAGCTTATTTAATGACGAGTTGTGCAATTGTGTTCGAGGTCGAGATGGCGCTGTGGGTTTAATGTATGTTTGTGTAAATTGAATGTTATGTAAGACATATAAGTCAGTAGTTGTTTGTTTGTTTGTAATTAAGCACAAAGCTACACAATGGGCTATCTGTGCTCTGCCCACCACGGGTATCAAAACATTATTCTAGCGTTGTAAGTCCGCAGATATATCGCTGTGCCACTGAGGGCGTCAGTAGCTGATTTTTAACTCTTAATTCTCATGATGGAGGCGTAGAGCACCTACGAAACATGTAGAATCTTTGTAAGGCTACGCTCTGTTTTAGTAAATTAAATTATATTTTGCAACAATCAACGCTGTATCTTGTTTTTTTTTTAATATTTTAAGAAGACTCGCTTGCTGATTCGCCAGTTCCTTTGAATAGAAATATATTATGCAAATAAAATAATAAAAATAAATTATCGATGATTAAAAATAAATAAATCAATAATATCATGTTATTAATCCTTACCCTAAAATTTGTCTTGTAAACTACTTAAATAAAATAGATAATAATAATTACAATTCACTTACTTACTTTAGTTCACACCATAACAGTCGTTGTTGATGAAAATTGGGGTAATAAAGAGCGCTTAGACCATTAATGTGTTTGTCGTATCCCAGCCGGCTTGATGAGCTTTGGTATTGGGCGAATAGCTTCATTAGGACTGGATGTGGCAGATGTAATCTGGTGGAAATGTTATCACATATTCTTTACTTACAGTCATAATTTCTTAGAATTCTTTTAACCCACGCAGGATTGTAGGGTTCCTATTTGTACAATATTGTTTTTGCTCTAAATTCGAAGACGAGTGGAGGGGAAAAGCAAAATAGGACACAGCGTTTATGAATGGACTTTCTGACTAGTTAAACAAATATTATGTTTTGCTTGAACCCTTAATTACATTAACGCACGTAAATTAAATTGCAGTAGTTTCAAATACTTCCTTATAACTGTTGTTAGATATATAAGACTGTTCAGTTTAAGAGTTATTATTTAGTTTATTTAATGATTTAATATTTAATGATTATTTAGTTTTCATAACAAGAGTTTTCAAAGTTAATTATGCTAAAAGCGATAGTTATGATAAGTCTTATTATGTAACTCTACGAGTCATACGTTGTGTATGCAATTTAATTGTTGTACTTGGCTTTTGTAATATTGTTGTCGTCATCTTACTTGAAGCTTCTAAGTCTTTCTCGTTATGTTTAATACTGCTGTTACTAGTGAGCTAGATATTTCTAGACTTTTCTTTTGCGTGTTATAAATACGTGCAGGTACAGAAGTAAGAAAGTTTAGTAAGAAGTAAGTTAATGAAAGTGAAGATAGACTAGGTGATTGTGGTAACCAACAATTATAGTGGTGATTTTGGAGGGAGTTTCACAGCTTGTATTGTAACAACAAAGATAGAGAAGAATAATTTGTTTTGGTGAAAGGGTGTTCTAAAGTGACTGAACCCGTCTGTGTGGACTTTGACGAAAAATAGACAATTGTTTAAAGCTCTGGATAAACCTGTGATAACCAATAGCGTAACGAATTTTAGAATAAGTGAATTGTGTGCTGTCGTTTATTGTTGAAATTTATCGCCAACAAGTCATAGACACCTATTGTAAAGAATCCGGCCTTACAAAACATGATTACCGTTGTTACTTATTAATGTTTACGTTGCTTTATAAATAGATCGCACGTATAGATAAACAGTGTTTACCATGAAACTTTACAAAAGACGCCTGTTTATTTCTATATTAATATAGTACTAAATATTTTTATGCATTGTTTACAATTTCATTCTCCATTCATTTTTAAATGATTGGTAAGAATGAATTTTACGTTATTTCTCTATTGTATAAAAATAACATAGGAACAATTGTTATTATTTAAAAAAACATGAAAATGACAGGGGAAAACTTTTAAGCTAAACGGGTCGAAACTGTTATTGACTCTTACGTTTTCAATTAAAAATAACGAAAAATACCAAAAGCCTGTTTTTCCCCTGAAACTACGTTATACTCTTTCTTTAAATAATGCAACAACGTGTTTAGGCTATTCAGCTAGACCTTAACTTAGATTCACTGATTAGACCGGAAACGTAGTTTCAGGGGAGAGCATCCATATAACAACGGTAATTTAATTTGGAAAGTGGTAGGTAAAACTCAACCTCTATTCTTTGTTGAAGGTCTATTATTGATTAAAAAAAAAGCCTTAGGTTGACCTCATTTTAATTTATTTATATATTTTTCCCTGCTTTTAATTCCAGACGGGATTCAAGATAACCTTGCTCCACCTGGGATACAAAATGTACAACTTAAACAGTTGTAGAGATCAGGAAGATTAATCAGACAAGACTCAAAGTTGACTTCCAGCTTTATCTTTGATATGTGTAAAATAAAGACTTTACCTCGAAGGAAAGTGTTATTTGCTTTTCAAAATGCAACTGAGAAATTCTTATCTCTTATTTGATCTTATTTTAATAAACTATGCACGTTCAATCTTTAAGAAAGTCTGAATATTTAGTTGTTTTGTCACAAAGAGTTGTTTCTTCAGAATCTCCCATTTCCTGTAAGAGAAGATAGAATTTAAAACACTCTAAACTCCAGTTTCATTTTTAACATTACAGAATGAGAACTTTTTATATACGTAATAAACTATTATTTTCAAAAAAGATATTATAATAATGAGACGAAAATTAACATTCTATCTATTGAATGTTGACAACGCCCATACCAAAAAATCATACTGATGAAGCTATGTGGGTTTAATTTAATTGGAAATACGTTACATCTCAGTTCTTATAGGGAAAACAATACTTGCAATGTTTGACATATTTATGAATATTACTTAAAGTTTAGAACATGGCGTGATTTGATCACAATAGATATCTTTCAAAAGCATTACTAATGTGCTAATCAGAACGCTGAAAAAAGTCACAATTTTATGTTATTTCATAGTATCACTCTTTGGGTCATGGGTTAAATATTATTATTTTGTTTTCTTGACCTTTTACCTTCTGTTTCCAAACGTCTGAACTCATACATTGAATAATCAATAATGACAGTGGTTAAGAAGATATTTTGTAGATGACTTTCAACACGTCTATCCTTCCATCTCTCGTTCAAGTGGTTCAGCGGTAAGTCTAAAAACTAGTGATGCTAAAAATCGTGTTAGATACCCGTGGTTGGTAGAGCACAGATAGCCCATCGTATAGCTTTGTGTTTAACAACAACCAACACTTCCAAGTATCATTGTACATTTTGCACTATTTTAGGTACAAAGTTCTGCTGATCGATACTACATGAGAATATGTCAAAACTATACGCTGAAGATTTCATCTGTTCGTTGTAACAAAAATCATTACACAACATCGATTATAATGTTTTTTTGTAACGGATGTTCGCGCAAAGCTACACGAGGGCTATCTGCGCTAGCCGTTCTTAATTTAGCAGTGTAGGACTAGAGGGAAGGCAGCTATTCATCATCACCCACCGCCAACTCTTGGGCTACTCCTTTACCAACGAATAGTGCGATTGACCGTCACATTATAACGCCCCCACGGCTGAAAGGGCGAGCATGTTTGGTGTGACGGGGATTCGGGGCCCGATTATAATGACTATTCGAAAGCGAACCTCAGACTTAACGAAGTTAGGAGAATTTATACAGTCAATGCTTGGAATCATGGTCTAAAAATGTGTTTTTGTATTATTTTTTGTTAAAAAGAAGTTTAATGGTTTATTTTTTATCAGCATGAAAACCTTTGTCTAAATTTATGGAAATGACCAAAAGTTAAATTTATCTTGTATATTGTATAAAAAAGGATTTTTTTGTTTGTTTGAAGTTAAGCACAAAGTTACACAATGGGCTATCTGTGCTCTGTCTACTACGGGTATCGAAATCTGGTTTCTAGCGTTGTATAAAAAGGAGTATGTATCTCTCATACATATATATCTCTCATATATATTTATTTAATTCTAAATTTATGATTCGAGGGCACTGACTTAAAAATGGTGCAATGCCTCCGATAAGTCGTTCTATTTGTGGTTGTGTTTTGACAATATCGAATAACAAACTATTTTTAAACGTCATCATTCCAACCAAAATATATTAGACTGTCGATTACATATGCGCTGATTTCTCGTGTGTTTAGAATTTATGGTTAAATTATTATATAATAAAATAAAGTCGGGCATACCATATTGGTTAGTGTGCCTCGTTGCTATGAAATCGCGCTCTTTACGTTCGAGTTATGAGTTCATTGTATTAGTGACGGTTGAGTCCCACTATTCTTTTAGAGTACCACAAAAGTTAAGGGTGAGTGCCTTCCTTCTAGTCTATCTTTTCAAAATTAGGGGCGGCTACCAAAAATAACCCTTGTTTAGTTTTGTGCTAATATCCGAAAACAATATACAATAAACGAAACATCCGGGAAGAAAATACTTAAAATGAACCTTATTTACATTATTGTATGTTTATTCTTCTGAGTTAATTACTGCAGGACTTTCCTGCGTTATATTTGTGAACATACTTATCGAGAAAATTTTATTTATCTACATATTAGAGAACTCTTCCAGTTTTCTTTCCTGATATAGAGTTAGAAGGTATGACAGAAATTCAGGATAGATTAGGAACATATAAAGTAAATAATCAGAAAAAGATCTTACATTAATATAAGATACAAGTAATAGTAGATACAATTTAATCAAAATAGTACATTGTTGTAAGCTATGATTTTTTTTGTTAAATTTAGAAGTTTGTATTGTTCTGATGAGATCTGCATAAGCTCTCCTCTTAACATCTGGAATTTTTCATGAAAGGTTTCCACGGCATACCGCTCAACTAATTGGATTATGGAAAGCCAACAGGGAAGAGCGGTGTGCTTTCAACATGACAACCTTACGACGGTGCCTTTGGAGATGGAGACTACGCTCATCAACGTTCATCAAACAGGCCTATCCAAGAGGGACTGTAATAATGTGGTAAGGCTTCATATAGTTTAAATATAACGTATTCAATCTCTGTATTAGAGGTACGAGAAAATTAGCAGGTACTTGAAGTAAGAGTGTTTAGCGTTATTTGTAAAGCCTATCGTTAGTTTTGTGAAACTTTTATAAGTTATAGAACTTGAGTCGAAAAAATAAAATGATTTCATTATCATTCAGGTTGAACTTCAAGATGATTACATGTGATCGAAGCGAAATTGAAAACGTAATGTGAATGATGAAATATTAAAAGCAAGAACAAGAAGAAAGAGACAGAATTTTAGTGAGAAAATGCTCTAATTTTTACACGTTTCGTTTACAGGTGCGTGACTCGTTAACGTAATCTGCGACAGAGTATATTTCACTTCGTTTATCCGTGGCAAATATTCCATGGCGGTGGGGGTGTCCCACAGGTGTTAGAAATGAGCGAGCTATCTCTATTCGCCAGAGAGTATACGTGAAAATGTGCAATTAGAAAAAAAAAATGGAAGTATTGACGAAGTTGGCGAATGAAAAGTAGTGAAAGTGAAACAAGCTTATCGCGAATCTTATGGGATATTTTAAATAATAATAAAATAATATAATGATAATGTCAATAATAATAATAATTTTTAATAATGTCATTAAACTGACTTTGTGATATTGATTGGCAGTGGGTGGGCAGAACTTTTTGTTGCAGCTGTATTCAAATTTACTCATTTTGTATGAACATATTCACAAAATTCTTCGCAGATAATGCTTATGTGCATAATGAAACATGTTTTTGTATACCTGGCTGATTGTTTACACACTATATAAAATTTAAAGAATCATAGGCATGGGTAATATCGGACAACTGGTATTTTTTTGCACTAGTACTTTTTAGCGATTATATCAGTTTTGTATATGCCATAACCTTCGTCCGAACAAAATATTTCTCACCGTCATTAATTGTTAACTTTGCTCGTTTTCTTCACTAATATCTTCTTCTAAATGTTTATACGCTTTCAGTGACTTGTAAGTATGTATTCTTTATTTGTGAAAGGTTTTCCTTATTGCTCGAAGTCAGATACGTTTTCCTCTATGTCAAATCTGGGATGCTGCTTAAATTTCTCTCTCATTTCGAAACCGAGAGTTATAACTATTCTTTTATGAAAGATCTGATACTGTTTTGTCCATTTTGCAATAAGTTTTGCGAAACCTTTTGCAAATAGAGAACACAAATTAAACACGAAACAATTCAGTCCCCAATTTCGTCAAATCTTGTGAGTTCTCGCACTATTTCGCAAATTAAGCACTTGAATAACGTAGAATATAATAGGAAAAACCGAAGAAGCTATACTGAATGAAGTCCAAAAATTCATGGAAGATGTAAAGAAAATTATAATAATAAAATTTAAGAAGTAAAAAGGACATCATTGAAGTACAGAAGGATTATATATGTAAAAAGACCATCAACGTACAAAAGAATACCAATGCCAGGGTCTACCATATAGAAACTGAACTTGCAAATGCAAGGATCAAACCAATCACACACCCTTTCACTGTTCCACATACTTACCTTGGAAATGATTTCCATCTCTATCTTATATGCATCCCAATGTGTCTTTCCATCACAATCTGTTGTTTTCTCAAGAATTAGAGCTACAAAATAGGTCAGCAGGAGATTCAACAATATATTTATCACAGAATAGTTGTGAATTCTCTGGGTCTGATTTAGTTCATTAGAAATAAAAAGACTGTATAAAAAAAACACACAACGAATAACCTTTATTATTCAAAACAGCATGCGTATTTGTTTTAACACAGAAGACGATCACCTTTACTGGATAATTGAGTCTAGACTGATAAATTCCTCTCTATAGACTATCTAGTTTTAAATCTTATACTAGACTGTGAGAAAACATATTACATAGGGAAAGCAGTAATCAGGCTTTCTCAGAGCGACTTGCACCATTCACGTGACTGTTCATTGCCATTATAAAAGAAAATAAATTATAATCTTGAAGTACCATTTGATCGACTAGTTTAGAAAACAGGTGTCTACTTTCTTACACTAAGTACAACTTTAAATCTAATTTCTCCATGGATGGGTAAAGTGCTATCTTAGGGGAACGATACAGAACAAATTGGTAGCTAGAACAAAAGTAACTTGTTTGTTTTGTATCTATACAATGGGCTATCTGTCCTGTGCTCACCATAGGTAATGAACCCCGATTTTTAGCATATAACCTCTCTTAATGCTAAACTATTGGGGGTTGAAATTAACATAATATCTATGGTTACAACGTATCATCAGTTACAATAACTGGTTAATGAATTGCATGAAAACTGCAAATTCTACATTAAAATAAAAAGGCAGAAAATACATAATAAGCCTGCATACCATTTTATCCACCCTCTAGCTCCTGAAGCTGACATTAATTGTAAACTTTAAAATGAATTAAATTTATACATACGGACTGGTCAAGTAGTACTGTGACTAGAGTCCACCCCTGTAAAACGCTTACTCGCAACACGAACAATACAATCCTTTAACAAGGACAAACTATATAAAGAAACATCCTTTAACGAAGATTCAATTTTCAAATACAAATTGAATCACAAAAGTACAAGAATGAGCCCTTTAACACCGAAATTACAACACATACGGTTCACACTAGAAATCAAAATACCCTTTATTAAATACTATGTACTTACAATTTCGGATTTCACATAATAGAACAAAAGTACACCTAAGTTGACATCAAACAATAATGAAATTACCAATTAACAGCGAAATTGAAAATAAATTCTTTAAGACACATCACAAAATCAAATATACAAACTACTACACACACATGCACAAAGAAGAATCTCTTTTAGCATTAAATACAATATAATTTGACATGGTAACACGTTTTTTGACAATGGAAGAGCAGTTACAGTACAAATTTATAGTTATGAAATACAAAATAAAATAAACACTTCAAGAAGTGTCATAAATACATTTCTATATAATACATAAGTAAATAGAAAAGACACCTTTCAATTAATAATGACACCAATAAACACATTACAAATTACAAAACCATTCAATAAATATAAAACAATAAACAAGAAATGTTAACATATACATATTGCATTAAAACAAAAATGATCAAATGGAATGACACTGTTACACAAAACCAATTAATAAAATAAACACTTTAAGAAATATGCCATAACTGCAGTATAGTAAAATACATCACATACAAACAACTCTAAGTACAATTAATTAAATAAAAGACAAAAAAATGTAGAGATACCTAGATTATACAACAATCACAATGAAACACACACACACACACACATATATATATATATACAGCTGGATGCCCGTCGTATAACGGTAAATACTGATTAATTTTTCTTTTGAAAATTAAATCTAAATAAATGTTTTATGAACATGTTTTCTTAAAAAATAATAATTATATTATCGTAACAAAATCGGTAAAGAGAATATTTATCTTTTTTTTTCTAGTTTTCATGAAAACACATTTTTTTGTGTATAGTTGACCATCTCCTGTAAGTGGTCATTGATTAGAATTTTAACTTATATATATATTTATGCTACGTTCAAAGATGCTTCTTGATGAACTATGCGAAAAACCTGGTTGTCAAATGAATATTCCTACATAGTCCAATGTCTGACCCTGCGATTTATTGATTGTGATGGCAAAGGCAAAGGTCTTGGAGGAGAAGGGAAAATGTACGAAGGTATAACTTGCATGAAAAACGCCTGTAAAATATTTGACTAAATTGTTAAAAGTCTCTTAGCTAACTTGAGAAACATCAATAAGATGTATTGCAGTAGCATCTATTGGGTTGAAAATATATTTAAATTTTGTTTGACACAGACAGACACAGGTGTTTATATGATATGATTCCTGATTTAATCTATAATGGTATTCATATTTTCCGTTTCTTCAAAGAGCTTGCTGCGAATACGATAACAAATATAGAAAAATGAATAAAAAAAAATTAACATAATAAGGCTTACGAGGATATGAACACGAAGCTTTCACATAATAGTTGAGCATTATAACTACCTGGACACCCAGTCTTTGTAATCAAGTCTTAATAAATAACACAGGCCTGCGATGGTTTTATTGTTTTGAAATTTTTACATGTTCTACTGTTATTCCTGTACGTTGAATCCTAAAATGATATCCATTTTTCTCCACCACGTACAGAGTTTTCACAAAACGTCATATGTACTTTTACACAAGTGAAACATTTCCATTGAAATCCGTTCACTTTTTCTTATGCTTAAAATGCTGACAACCACTTGCTATACAGTTCTTTAGACCAATCGTGACGTGAGAGTCTTATCAATTGTTCTAGAACACATGAGAAACACACCGCTAGTATTAGGTCGTCAAGAAATTAGTGTCGTGTTTTTTGGAACACTTTCATTACCTTCCCCACAGAAAAAAAAAAAAACGTACATAACCTAGTTTTTAAGGCTAAAGTCACCTGAACGAAATTTCCTGAACCATCGTTAACACTTATGAACATTTCCATAAAATTATTTGATATTCTTTGTGGCTACAGAGGCGTTGTTTCCCTTCTTGTATTCAAACAGCACTACATGTCGAATGTGTGTCTCGTCGTGTGTCATCACTATAAGGGATTAGTGTATGCTAAATTTTACACATTATATAGGCTACATTAACATGATGTTTACGCGGTTCGTATAATTGTTCTACGTGATGTACGTTTTCTGAGGGGTGGTTAGTGAAAGTATTCCAAAACACGACATTAATTTCTTGACGACTTAATATTTTTAGCTCTTTCCTTCTCATTTTCTTGGTGGAGGTGGTACGAGACAGCATTTTCATCTCCCTCTGATTTGTTGATATCTTCCTCTTATTCTTGATTGAGCCATTGCACAAGAGGTTCTTCGGTAAGATTCAGGCATAGCTTATCGATGTGTGTACCACTCTTTTTGCACACCTCTCAATTGCTGTAACTCATGCGTCAATGGACTGACTCTTGGAGCACAAGATAATGTCCTGTCCCGCCAGTGCTAAGACGATTCCATAAGCTTCATAAACGGAATCACGAGATAGTTAGTTAAAACGAATTATTGCTGTCTGACACTCGATATTGTTGTTAATACAGAATATTGGAATATTGTTTTTTTTTCTTTGGGTTTAGGTTTTTTTCTTCTTCTAGTTCTTTTTCCCGATTCCATTATTTGAAATAACTAACATTGATATTTATGTTTTATTGTTCATTAACATTAGTATCTAGTCCTGGCCAGGCACGGATTCATTAACTGTGTTTTTGGAAAGTGCTCAATTTCATTCCAAGTGTTGTTACAGTTTAATACATTGTTTTTTGTTGAACTCTGTTTGTAGTGGCGTGTTATTTCAGCTGCAACACAAGCTAGGAATCATGGCATTGTGTTTGATAATGGTGGTACAGCACATCTTCCTTCACTAGTAACTGCTTTTACAAATGTCATAGGTCACATGCACCTATGTCACACTTCTCAATCTGATATGCATGGCAAAGAATGTTCATGTTAGATCTGAATCCATCAGGTGCTCTTTCTGGAGCTCTCAAAGTGTTAACTGTGGCATCCATCCACAAGTGGAATGAATATCCTACTGCACGGCTTATTGTCACTATGACAGAAAAGGTTTCACCTCTCACTTGTTGTCCAAGTTCAGGACATTCAATGAATAAAATAGTCTCACTGTGTGGGAAGACAGTCTATTGGCATTTCTGTGCTGTGGGCCCAAAAATGCTGTATAACTATATCGTACTCCTGCAATTCTGCTATTCAGCATGCAGCCATTCCTTCCAGATTCTTAGATATTGTCAGCAGTTTCAGCAATGTTTAGTCTATGCAAATTGTGAACTTTCTGCCATACAGGTAGTTTTAGTAGTTTTTTTTATGAAGACTAGAGGTACAAGCAGTTCTTTCTTCATTGCATACTATATGCATTCCAGAGCCATGGGTATACGAATGGGTATGTTACTGTCCATACTTCAACTGTTATAACAGATTCCACTATCACTAGCATTGGTATCTAAAAAGAACTCACAGTTCTTTCATGGATATTCCAGCACTAGGGCTCCTACTAAAGCATGCTTCAGGGACTGTAATGTGTTCTCACATTCCTTATGTTATCTCAAGTGCATCACAACTTTAGTGAGAACGGTAATAGTATGGCAGTCTTGGAGAATATGGCCACGAGCCATTGCTAGTGAGTTTCAAAAAGGAAACTGTGGACCTCTTGATTGATAACAGGTTGAGGCGAGTCTCACAGCACTGTTATTTTAACAGGATCTGTCAAGGATCTCTTCTCATGATATAACCGAGAAGTTCCACTTCATCATGCACGAACTCACATTTTCCTGGTTTTAGTTTCAAGCCTGCTTTTTTTTTCAATCCATTGGAATATCATTTTTTAGGTTCTTAGTCACAGACTCAAAAGTGCAACTAGATATAAAAATGTCATTCACATATAACAGGCATTTCTCCCATTTCAGTCCCTTCAGTGTAAACTATATTAAGTTCTCAAAGTGGTGGGTACATTACACAATCTGAAGGGCATGATGCAAAAACTCAAACAATCTTTCGTGCTGAATGCAGTTTTAAGTATACTTTTTTTCATCAAACTATACTCGCCACATCTAAACTGTTTCAAGATGTTCAGACATTCATCTGTTTGCAGCGAGGGAATGGTATTAATGTGAATTACCATGTTCACTCGTCTAAAACCAACACAGAACCTTATCAATATCTTTCTTTCTTTCTGGCAGTTACAACTGGACACAACCAATCATTTTCTGAAGGTTGTTAATCCTGTCCATTGTATCTCAGCAACTTCTTACTTCCATAGTGCTCCAGTGAAGGATGTTTATTTAATTTGACATACATAATCTTTATATATGTGATGTAGTATTACTGTTGTTTGACCTAATTGGTTAGCTGGTTCCACAAATACGTAGGCATGTTTCTCCAACCAAGCATTAAATTGCTGCTGCTGTAATGAGTCAAGAGTAGTTCCACAATCCTTAACTAGTGATCTCAGTTGTTTTTGCAGATGTGTAATTGGTTTCGGATGCAGTATGACTGATTTAAGCCTAGCATTACCACTGGCCTTGGCTACTTATTCTATGCTTACAATGCTGATGACCACTTCAGTGAAAAGTTGGATAACTGATCACCCTTAATTGTAGAACAACACCAGAACTTCATTTCCACTCAGATATAAACAAGAACTAATGCTGTTTCCTTTCTGAACAGGAGTACATTTAATATCTAGGTTCTTTCACCAAAGCACTAAACCTCATCCATAGTAAACCACAGGACACCACTTATGTACGTGGGGGCATTATAGCTTCCTCCCCATACACGCTTATTCAGTCTCCCCTTCTTGAGCCTGATCTAGCCGGCATCAAATATCTCTCCTACAGAACACCAGCTTCACAGGTGAGACTGACCAGTGAGTTCCACAATAAGTCCATCCCAAGGATGTCAATACTAGAACCGAGGTCGGCGACAACTACCTTTATTCTGTGAATGAAGGTTTCTAGACATAGTCAGTGTTTCACCTCTCCATTTACACATAGCTTGTATATATTCGTTAGAATAAAGTCTATGTTAACTGGCCTGAGTGGCCATTTCACTCAGAATGTCTAATTCAATGCAAGATATCCCAGTGTACTGACCATTATCGTATCAGCTAGGAACTTTATTGATTGTTGCTGTACTCTGATATGTACATACACCAAGGTTCACCCAGCCCTGAGAGAGAACTGAGCTAGCATCAAGCTATTCGTTAGTGGCCAGTGGCAACCTGGGCTCTATGACTGTCTTTGGACATATCAGAAAAGGAGAATTTTCAACTGATCAACTTCGGAGAAGATTTTACAAGAGATGAATACACCTGCTGACGAGTATGAGCTTTCCGTTGGGACTACTTCCAGAGTGGAGTATCACCGGGGAAGGAGCCACCAGTGGATTCTTATGACTACCTACCTGAAGAGAACTTCCCGTATTGGCAAGACAAAAAGTGAAGTTAAAAAACAAGAAGTCACCATATTTTTTGACCATAAGTCACGGAAAAGAAAACCACCAAAAATATTTGGTGAAAAACAATAGACGAGTATAGAAAGAACATTTTGTTATTAATCAAATTTTTGTTTGAAGTTTGTTTAACATATTCAACTAATGAATTAATGACTGCAATGTATATACTTATAAACATTAACATTGTATTTATCAAGAGTTTCTGTATTGTTAATTAAGGAAATTAAGGTATAGTGTACCATTATTTACTCTCTGTAGTACGATTAACCAAATAACTTCATAATCCATGGAGTAGGCAGTTTTGTAGGGTACGATTATTTCTTAATTTAGAGTTTTAATCTTTGTATTCTTGTTTCATCTGAGGTGGTGTTGATGTCACGTGAAAAGCGCGTACTTTAACGTTTGGGGTTTTCTTGATAGTTTAGAAAATGGTTTAAAAAATATAGTGCATGATAGGCGAGATTAGAAGAGAGAGTGATTGGTTGACTTTAGTGTGGTGGATTGATTATTGGGTTAGCGAATTTGTTAGCCAGTAGTTGTTTACTTCAGGTTCATGAATACGAGTTTGGTTTCAGTAAAGTACTTGAGATATAAGAAGTACGGTAGATACGAGAAAATTGGTACTTTCTTTATTGTTAAACAGACTGGACTTCTCTTCTTTTTTTTTAATTTTTGATCCGACCCGCCCAACAATAGAAACCGTCACGAAGCTGCAGTGGCGACGCCAAGGGGAGGTGAGAGGTGGTAAGCAATGTTGTAGGCAATTATCATTTTTCTATGCTATAGGAGAGTTGTATTTAAGGTCACTTCATTCTCTCCTACTTTCAAAATAGTTGTTTATAGCCAATTCATACTCTCCCATCTTCATAGTAGAGTTAAAGTTGGGACCAGTTCATACCTTTATATTTTAAAAAACCTCGAAGTTCTGTTAAATTATCTTCTCTTTATAGGGGTGTTAAAGTTGGAACCAATTTTTCTACCTTCAAGGTTTGGTGTTCGGTCAATTTATATATATATATATATTCATAGTAGAAGTGAAGTAACAGTTATTTCACGTTTTTGCACTCTGTACGGGAGTTGAGTATATGACCAATTGCATATACCATTTAGTAGAATGGAGTCTACGGCCAATTCATACTCTTCATACTATTTTCAAAGAGTGAAACTATTAAATAATTCATACTCTTCTATTTTCAAAGAGTGAAACTATTAAATAATTCATACTCTTCTATTTTCAAAGAGTGAAACTGTTGAATAATTCATACTCTTCTATTTTCAGAGTGAAACTATTAAATAATTCATACTCTTTTATTTTCAAAGAGTGAAACTGTTAAATAATTCATACTCTTCTATTTTCAAAGAGTGAAACTGTTAAATAATTCATACTCTCCCCTATACCTTTATAAAGAGTTGAAAACACCGTCAACTCATACTCTTCTGTTCTCATAAGAAAGTTAAAGTAGCAGCCAATTTATTCCACGATACAAGATATGCATTTACAAACATTTATTACTCTTCTACTTTAAAGAAAATGAAATTATGACTCAACTCTTACACCCATTTTCTCATTGAATAGTTAAACTATGGATAATTTATGTCTCCTGTCTATGTAGGAGAGTTTAATTTACTACCACCTCATATTTTCGAAACTTATAGGTGAGTTGTAAGTATGGCTCACTCTTAAAGTATTATCCTAATCATCGAAAAATTGAAACTAAAATCAATTCAATCTATTTCATATCTGAAAATAATTGAATTTATTGATACTCCAAACACACCCAGCTTCAGGGAAAAGATGAACTTAAAACCTTTTACTTTCAAAGGATGTTATTAACTTTTGACTATTGTACGTCGTCAATTGAAATAAGTAATATATTATTAAACTTACCAATCAAACATTAGGAAGCACGACATTTTACTGCGTTATCGTTGAAACACTAATTAAACTTGAATGTATTTCCTGATTAAATATTATTGAAAAATGAATCGTATAATTTTAACTATACAGTTGGTATTCAAAATGGATGGCGCTAATATAACAATAAGCACGACAGTTCTGTGGCTCGAGAATTCTGTGCGATTTCCCGAGAAATAAAAAAAATCAACCAATAACAAGGAGGCTCTTAAGTTACCACGCCTCTCACTCGCTGATTGACATCGAACTGAGATATTTAATATTATGTAATAACTTGTACGAGAAGAGTTGCTAAGCATTTTCAACAAGTTACAGTTAATAATTAGTTTTAATTATGAATGACAGGCCACCCAAAAAAGCCGCTATGACCACTCTGCCTTAGATACTGAAAGTTTTGACGCACTATATTTCAGAGTTAATTGCCATTATACAAAAACACGTTATGTTTGAATGATTATTTACACGAAGTTCAACATTTATAAAGCATTTGAGTATAGTTCTAAGCTGGATTAAAGTCGTATATGAATGTATAGAAGCGGGTTCTTAATGACAACATGCATATTTCATTTACATTTCAAGTTAGGCTTAATATTTGTAAACCGTAGAAAAATATATACTTATTACAAGATTTTTTTAGCCTCCGTTTTCAGTTTGCTATTAGGTTTTTGAGTTCTAGCCCTTTAAGTATAGTATGAAAAGAACGGTCTTATGATTGTGAAAATGACCCGGAGAGGCTATGGAATTACTTTAGATTGACACATTGAATTCTCTAATAAGTTATATTTTCTTTCTATATCTGTCAAAACAAAATAAAAATTACAAATAAATGAAACAGACATTTTTAGAAAGTTCCTTTATTGTCATAATGTCTGACACACATTAGTTATAAACATGACACAAAAATAAGTTGTCAATATTGATTGAATAAACGACGAGTGCTAGATCATGGTGTTAACACACATACTCGTCAAGAAAAACTAGGAAGTTATGCTGAAGTATATTTTTCTGACTCAAGTACATGGTCCAGATTATTATTGCACAGAGAACCTAACATTCCCGAAGTCATAAAGTGTGCCAGATATAATACAAATATATTACTCAGGCTAACAAACTGAAGAGATAATTATAAATGTTTTAATTTGGTAAACTTGCACTCTACCTTAATAGTGAGATAGGAAAAACTTTGTTCAAAAAACATTGAACATTTTAAAGATTACAATAGTTCGATCTTTTTATTAACTGAAACAACATATCTTTAAAAGCCATACGCGTTACATCAGATGTAAATAGAGAGTAGCTGTTCACAAATCAGAAGTCTAAAGGAACAGATACATGACGAGCTTAGAAAAAGAAGTGTCGTCGGGGAAGTAGTGTTCTGAACCCGTAGAGTGCTGGCATACCTAGAATGTGAGACTGGTAGGCCAACCGATTGAAGGGAAGACCTCGACCTCCGTACAGTAAGTCAAATCTTACGGGACCAACAGCACTAAACTCTTTCTGGATTTCAATTGAATCATCAGTTTCACGTGGAGCAGCACGTCCAGCGAGTTCATCTTCGGCCTCAAAAGCGTCAATAATCTCATAACCATTTTTGCCGACGCGGTAGTTGGTTACCTGGAGTTCACCGTTAGGGTCAACGTAGCCATACTCTCCGATTATGGTTCCATCTTCTTTTCTTTCTTCCTTCCGGAAGAGTTTGGCCTCGCCCCCACTGGATCTGGTGTCGTATTTAAACTCATATTCATCAGGGCTGTGGATCTTGAACTGGGCAGTAACCACCGTGACAAACATCAATACGAGAAGCTTAATAAAAATGAAAACAGTTTATTTTTTGGACTTTTTATTTGAGTGATATATATACACATATAACACAGATAATCAGTACAAGTCCTACTACACTATATTCTACATTTTATACTAATAATTTGCACAGTTTTCGGATGAGAGCTAGGACTGATTTATCCTTAGTTATGTATAAAACATTTAAACAGATAAGTCCTGTTAATACTCTATGTCATAAAATTCGTTAATGAAGAAAGCAACAGAAAGTCGTGCATTTATTGAAACTGTTGTAAAGCAGTTTTGAGTAAGTGATAAACATGTAACGTTACTATTTTTTAAAAGAGACATACACATAGAATCAGACTTTCTTTTAACTTACAACCACCTAACGTTATTGCTTAAGTAGCATACATGTAACAATACTTCTTTTTAAATATAATTCTCATAACGTTACTGTTTTTTTAAAGTGACTATTGCGCAAGATTAGTGCTTTTTAAAATGACTAACACACAACATTACTATTTTTTAGTTCATAGGAATTATAAAATAATAGAGCATCACTGTAAACACAAAATTAAAAAATCTAGCATTAAAAATACATTTAAAGCAGTTATTGATTTTGATTTTCAACCTAGAAAACTTAACAAGTAAGATACTCTTTTAAAAAAATAACTATGAAATAATGGGTAGTGATGGAATAAAATTTGAAAGTATTTTTTATATTATATTTTTTAAATCTTTTAACAAACAATGACTGTTTTTAACGTCTAAAGTAAATGAGTAAATAGAAGTCGGTATACAGGAACTAAGCGTTAAACCTAATTGAGGTTGATACATTTGCACATTCTAAGGTTATTCATTGATAAATAAAGTTTTCAACTTTCGCTAGTATCTAGATTCAAACCAATACGGAGGTGTTTTTTCTTTGCTACAAAGTAATAATAAAACCTTTGCTATCGACCAAAGCCATTAATAAAAGATGTCCTACATAATATGCGAAAATCAAAAAGTAATTATAAATTAAGAAGCATAACCTGCTAACAAACTTGTACGTCTAATAAATAATTCAAATAATAAAACGTGAGATAACTTGTTTAATTTATAAAAATAGTATAGATATAAGGCACCTGTTTCATCTTCAGGGCTAACTTATCTCCACCGTTAAGTAAATCCCAAAAAAGAAGAACTCTCCAGACTACACCAGATTATAAAGTGAGAAACGCTGCGACAAGCACCTTTATATTGCTCCCCACTGAGCTGGGGGATGAACTTTAAAAACACACATGTATATGTATTTTTTTGCCTTCATGAGAATGGATTGTGATGTCGTCGTTTATGAGATGCATATTTGGCAAGCCTAGTGTCTGCCATCCCCATGGTTATTCTCAACCTGTAAGAACACAGACACAAAATAGGTCAGGGATCTCAGGACGAGGGTCCTTGAAGTCAAAAACCGCAGCAGTAAGCAATCCGAGTTTCGAGAACGAAATAAGACTAAATAAGCCTAGACGACAAGTTTGAGATTTCTAGTGACAAAGAGAAAGCCCTTAACTACAAATAAAATTTATTTTAATTGTTCTAGTTTTTGTTATGTGATACTAACAAATTAGTGTGTGATTGTTGGATTACAATTCGGCCATGGAAAATAATGAATAAAACTGTAAGGACAGTTAAAATTACAACAACAAAAAATACTCAAAAGAACAACAGGAAATATACGATTTTAATGTAAATCTAGACAATAGTGAAAGTATGCAGTGTAGAATATTTTTGCTGTCCATCTCCTTATCTACTACAGATATTCCTTTCTTTATCTCAGTTATTTTCACTACATATCTATCCAACTTTCTCAAATGTCAACCACCGAAACATTTATGTACACAAATACATATCTATGTTATTTTACTCCCACCATAATTTTCTCGGTTTCTTGGTACCAAAGAATTAGTTCGGTTTTAAAGAGAGTTCAAATAATAGATGATTATATTTAATAATATACTGTTACGACAGCGGAAGTCATGTGACGCTGGTAACATGGCATGAGATTCTCGAGGGATCTTGAATTGTCCTGGCAACTCTAATCTGTTCTAGGCGCCCTCTTTTTAGTATATAAGCTCGGCAAATAAAGCAGAATGATATAGATAGAGAGATTGAAGATAGAGATAATTGAGTCAAGCCCTAAGTAAAGTGTGTGAATCACTGTGATTTATAGCGTGTGTTCATAAAAGTAGTCAAGTTTAAAGTGACTGTGGAAATTCTGTGTATTGCAAAGTTATATCGAGAAAGAATAAACTAGTTTTAATTAAGAAAGAACTTGTATCACTGAAATTTCTCGGAAAGAATTTCTACAGGAAATTAACAAACAAGCAGATACGCAACAATACTATTTATTAAATAGCTATTTACTTATTTAATATTTTTTAGAAAAGTTCTAATTCTTTTAATCTGTAAGGTTTATCAGCAAAATAATATGTTTATCTGTTTAGTCGGTTTGCTAGCTTACTGGCTATCTGTGAATATCAAAATATGTTTAGCGGTCTCTTTTTCTATATATGTATTACATCAAATTTCGCCCCCCCCCCCCTAGTGGCACAGCGGTATGTCTGCGGACTTACAACGCTAGAAACCGGGTTTCGATACCCGTGGTGGGCAGAGCACAGATAGCCCTTGTGTAGCTTTGTGCATAACAAAAAACAAACAAACAATACATCAAATTTTTCGAAAAACTGGGGTCGGGTGTGGCCTAGAGGTTAGCGTGTCCGTCTGTGGATCTAAGATCCAACGATTCGTGTCCCGTTACAGCAAAGTCGCGTTCCACATTTTGTGGCTCAGGGTGCATTATAAGAGTGACAGCTAAATCATAATATTTGATTAGAGCGTCCCAATTCAAAATTAGGAGTGACTATCCCTCATGTAGTTTTGCACTAATATACGAAAGAAACAAACAGGAAACAAGAGAGAGAGAGAGAGTTTAAACGGCTTACTAAATCTTGAAAAATATCTTGAAATGTTTATTGTATTTGGAAGAAATGCATAGAAACGCGTGTGTTCAGGTAAAACGATTTTTAAGTCTAGGAATGTACAAATGATCAATGCACAGTACGGAAAAAGTTTTAAAAAGCCCAAATATCAGTTTGTTCATTGATGAGCAAAGTTGTTGCAATATACTTACCAAATCTTTAGAAATTGAAGCATGATGCGATCTGCAACCATTAAAGACATCGGTTGTATCACCCTGTATTCTATCTTTGACGAAGATTTGGCTGATGAAACTCTTTTTATTTGTCGTATTTAAAAACACAGCACTCGTAACGAAGGTCATATGTAGTTCTACAGACGCCCTCATTTTCGTAGTAAGTTTGATATACTAAATGAATTTGTATTTTGTGAATAAATTGTATTAGTGTTCTATAATTTGGTGTATAGCATATAAACTTATTATGTTGACACAACGTTACATTTTCAGATAATATTTGAATATTGTCATCTTTGACAAACCAAATCTTCTGTACAAGTTTTGAAACACTTGAAGACTTATATAAAAAAAAGCACTGGAGGCGAATGTAAGAACATCACCTTGAAGGCCTGTAGATATCATTGATAGCAAATTAAGATAAGGGGCCAATAGTCGTTTAAACCGCTGGGAAAGGAAGTGACTAGGGACATCTATTGGTAGAGATATAAACATCTACAAATATATCTGTAAGTATGAAAGTAATAGAAAATATAAAATGGATAGTTTTATTTTCCTTTAGAAAAATGGAATAAAAAACAATGTCATAACATGAAAACAAAAACGAACCACGTAGTCCTTCAAGGCTGTCCTTATGCATTTACTTTTGAGCAAAAATAAAATTTTAAACCCATCCTATATTTTTTTTAGGAAATCATTCATTCCACGCTTAAATTACTGTAAAATGATGGTCTCTACTAGTAACTCAGTCCATATTTTAATAAGTACTTTGTTATGAAAATAAAACTGTCTTAACAGTAGCCTAGCCTGTCTTTTCCAAATCTTAAACTGTGTACTGTCGTTCTATTATCATCTGAATATAGCACAACGAATTTGAGGCCTTTGTCCTATTGATCCTATGGATAAGCTTATAAAGTTCAATATTATCACCTTTTTAGATGACGAGGAACCCATTCTGAGACTAATAATGGTTAGAGACGGCTTGAATGGGTAATGAAGAAAACTTTAATATAAGTTTAACATAACAGCAAATGTACAACGTTTCGACAAGTACCTGATGATGACAAAACCTTTTCGAAACGTTGTATATTTGCTGTTATGTTAAACTTATATTAAAGTTTT
>NW_013671332.1:54086-58027 GCF_000517525.1 Limulus polyphemus
AAAATTGTAATATAAGTTTAACATAACAGCAAATGTACAACGTTTCGACAAGTACCTGATGATGACAAAACCTTTTTCGAAACGTTGTATATTTGCTGTTATGTTAAACTTATATTACAATTTTCTTCATTACCCATTCAAGCCGTCTCTAACCATCACTATCATCTTTTGCACGTATTCGTTTACGATAGCTCTTCCATTCCTGGAGTCACTAGTAACCCTCCTCTGAACCCTTTCTAACAAGTCAATACCTTTTTTTAGATATGGATACCAAAACTAAACTCATTACTCTAAGTGAGGCCTAACTTTTGATTTGTATAAAAATATGATTACCTCTCATGGTGTTTGTAAATACACCATATAATTTTATTAGCTTATTACTAACAAGAAAACATTGCTTCAATGGCTTATCCACACAAAATACTTTTCTTCTGTCACACTGTTTATTGGTTACCTATCTATATCAAATGTATAATCCACACTATAATAACGTAAGTTCATTCATCACCTTGCATTTACTATAATTAAAGGCCATTCGACAAATATATATCGAAATCACCAATTGAATGAATTCATTTTGTAATACCCCAACATTACTCGGTACAGCTAGAAATACCCAAGAGTTTAACATCATCAACAAATTCACTAATTATGCCCTATCAATGTCATTAATGTAAGTGAGAAAAACCAAAGGTCCAAGCACTGACCTCTAAAATACTCCTCTAGTAACAAGAGTGCAGTGCAATTGAACTCCATTAATAATAACCTTTTGCTCTGTCCCATCTAAACACCTTACAGTCCAATTAACTAGTCTTTCTCCAAACCCTAAAATGTAATTTCCTTTGCTTTTGCCTCACCTTATCAAAAGCTTTTTTGAAAATCTAAATACGTCAATTCCACACTGTTTCCATCGTCCAACTAATAAGTAACATCCTAGAAAAAGGTAACAGATTAGTAAGGAAGATTTCAATTTGGCGAATCCATATTGTCTTTCATTTGTGATACCAAATGTCAATTAATTATTTTTGCAAAGCTTCTTTTATCATACTCTTTAGAATATTTCCCATTACAAAAGTAAGACTAACTTGCCTATAATATTAAGAACAACTTTTATGTGTCTCTTTTAAAATAGGGATAACTGTTGTCGGATACCTGTCCACTGTCTATTCATTTATCAAAAATGAAAGAGAGAGAGACAGAGAGAAATGCTCACGTATATGATGACTGACCTTCTTTAATTAAAACCCTGAAAAAAACATTGTCTAGCCCTAGAGTCATGTCAATTATTAATCTCTCAGTCTTTATATTACGAACAAGGAACTGATATTAACACGATTTAGATTAATTCCTCTATTCCCATATGTGAAATATACTATATTATTTCTTTATGTAAACTTTATTTACAGTATTGATTATCATAGTTAGTATATCTGGTTTTATGGTTTTTATTATAGAGATTGTTTTGCGTGGGTATCTCAATTTGTAGAATTGGGACTAGTCTAAATTTCCTAAACTGAACGAACTTTGTGAGATAACATTGGGTTTACAGCCAAAAATATCGAAGGTACTCAACTTATGACACAACCCATTATATTATTTATTAGTTTGTATTGATGGCAAAGGTATTACAACTATCTGCTACCGTCCTTAATTTTGAATTAATCACAAGATGGTAGACAACCAGTTAACAGTATAATACTATTCACCATCCAAGCTAAGGGATGGACTGTTACTTTTATAACGCACCTGAATAAAACAGTGCATTCTAATCTTTATAAGAAAGAACGTAAGACGAATTGATTTTATTAGCTCTACTTATTGTTGGGTTAATTTATGGTTTCGATTTAAGTAGGTAGCTTGCTTTGATCAGAAGGTAATATTAAATTGTTACTTGTTTGTTTGTTGTTAAACACAAAGCTACACAATAGGCTACCCTTGCTCTGTGGGTATCAAAACCAGTATTTTAGTGTCATAAGTTCACGAAACTACAGCTAAACCACGGGGGACTTAATAGTAAATAGAATACTCGGGGTCAGAAATATTGCTATATCTTCTTTTTTTTAAACACAGAAGAGAAAAAATATTTACAAGCTCAGTTATTTCATAATTTTCAACAAAGTCCCTGCAATCAACACCCTTTAAGCCAATCTACATTTTAATATTTTGCCATGAGCGTCCTCAGAATTTATTCCAGGTGGGGGCGAGCCATCACAGAGCGCAGGTCATTTACCTTAAAGTTTGAATACGATGCTCTAGCTGATTATGGCTTATTCATGTAAACCTAATTTCGTCACTTATATTTAAATAGCACTATTTTCTAATATATTTTTAAAGTAAATTATTCAAATAAATTTTCTTCTGAAATTCTGTGGGGGGGTAGACGCCCCCTTGCCCCATCCTGTGGACGCCCATGTATTTTGCTTACTTTTACGCACTTAACAAAATTATTATTGCTAATTCTCATTACCAGCCAACTGTTTCTCACAAGTCCTTTTGAGTTTCCTAAAATTTTAAAACCAGATTCCTAACCTACCTATACTATTGCAAACCTTCTATCCTATATGTTCATTTAAATTTCTTAAATTCATGACATTTATTCTTAATCTTTGGCTTTGTCTTTAATAAGCCAATGATGTCATCCTTTTCCTCTTTATAGGTTTGTTTTGAATTTTGCTCAAAGCTACACGAGAGCTATCTGTCCTAGCCATCTCTAATTTAGAAGTGAAAGGAAGGCAGCTAGTCATCACCACTCACCGCCAACTCTTGGGCTATTCTTTTGCCAACGAATAGTGGGATTGACCGTCACATTATAACGCCCCCACAGCTGAAAGGGCGAGCGTGTTTGGTGGGACAGGGATTCGAACCCGTGACCCGCAGATTGCGAGTCGAGCGCCTTAACCACCTGGTCATGTCGGGCCCATTTTTTTTATAGGAAGTGTATGTTTAAAATTTGCCAAAATCTGCCCCTCATTACTCATTATCCCAAATCACTGAAAATATATATTGTCTCATGACTGGCAGTGGTAATCTTTTACCAAATGTTTCCCTACTTCAACTTTAGTAACCACACCCTATAAATGATTAACAATAAATCTAAAAGGACATTCCCTTGGGTTGGCTCTTTGACCATTTGGTATAGAAAACCATCCCTAATCTCTTTAAGAAATATCTTTCTATTACTATTTGATTTCATACAATTCCAAAATAACGTGTCTAAGATTAAAGTTTCCCATAATTATTGCATCGGTATCATTATTAGTAAAAACATTGATCTTATACAATTTCTCTTTGAATTCTTCTTATCATTCTCACTGTGATACAATACAGTTCAATGTGTTTGCTACACCCTCAGTTGATATGTAACCTTTTCGAAATGTCTGTATTTTTTTTTTTTGTCATTTCAGTTTGGATGTGGAGAGACATTTAAATAAATAGTATCTAACTTTTCCCTTTTCTAGCTATGGCTAAAACTTGGTTCACTAATTGGCTATTATAACCGTTCTCTTGCAGGAAAGGTAGCTTGTGACATATCATGGTAGAATACTGTGTTTTCTGTTGGTGAATCTGTTCGTAGTTCACACTTGACTTGAAATGCAGGTCACGTGCATGAGAAGCATGACTTGGCAACTTAGCCTTATTGTTGTTATTGTGTTTTTGGTACTAAATGCCAGACTTACCCACGTTAGGCAGATCTTTGACTTACAGATTTGGTAAGTTTCCTGAAATTTTCCTTGAGTAGTTTTTAATTTCAATTTAGAGATCTTCCATTTATCTTTGTTTAACTTTAACAATACATACATTGTTTCATTGCATCTCAGTTGAACTTTCAGAGATTGTTTTCTTTTTCTTTTTGTTCTTTACCTTATAAGGGAAGGGGGCTCACACTGCTCTGGCGAGAAAGAAACATAATGCAAAGTAGGCAGGAAGAAATAGGTATCCAG
>NW_013671332.1:59027-61095 GCF_000517525.1 Limulus polyphemus
AAGAAATGGTAAAGAGCCTGGTTAATGAAATTGCAATACCAAATTGTATTTGTCACGCACATATATATAATCGTCCTTAGGTAGATTAGGGGTAAGTTTACGGAGTTACAACACTCGGAGTTGTTGTTTTTTAATTTCGCGCAAAGCTACAGGAGGGCTATCTGCGCCAGCCGTTCCTAATAGTGGGATTGACTGTCACATTATAACGCCCCCGCGGTTGAAAGGGTGAGCATGTTTGGTGGTGTGGGGATTCGAACACACGACCTTCACATTGCAAGTCGAGCGCCCTAACCACCTGACTATGCTGGGCCACTAAGGTTCGATTCCCCGCTGTGGACACAGCAGATAGCCCAATGTTGGCTTTGCTCTAAAACAAACAACCAGACGTATATAATTTTTAGGCCAATATGATATACAAGTTCCTTTTTAATATATCTTACTCTCGTTAATGGGCGACCGTTGTCTTTCAAAATCTATTCTTTCAGGGATTTTATAATAACATACCGATATTACCAAGTCGAAGCAAAGACACAAATGTATGAACAACTGAACTACAAAATAAGGTAAGGTAATATACAGGGTTTGTTTGTTTGAAGATAAGCACAAAGCTACACAATGGGCTATCTGTGCTCTGCCCACCATGGGTTTCGAAACCCGGTTTCTAGTGTTGTAAGTCCGAGGACATACTGCTGTGCCACTAGGGGACAATTTAGGAAAGTATAGATTGAAAGAGAAATGTATCTAGTGTATGTCTCCTTGGCTAACGAGACTGCGAACATCAAAATTTCCGAAACTTGTTAGCAGCCTCCACTAAAAAAGTTCAGTGGTTTACAATTACAATTAGTTGGAGTTAGCTCTTTTACAGCAGTCTTCTGAGAAAAGAATACAAAATGGAGTCGGATGCATGCAACTTAGGATGTTTCGTCTTTACGAGAATAACGCAAGGGCTAATGGAGCTGCAGCATCGTGGACCCAAAAGCTTTGGGGATTCTTGAAAATGTTTGAAAAGTACATATAAATCTCCTAATGGACTCCTAAACACATGTTAGCGCCAAGTCCCCAGTAGATTTCATCCTGCCTTGTGCTTCGCAAAGCAGTTTTGGTCATTATTAACCCTCTAGCCCCCTCAAGTGGCACAGCGGTATGTCTTCGTACTTTCAACGCTAAAAACCAGGTTTCGATACCCGTGGTGGGCAAAGCCAGATAGCCCATTGTGTAACATTGTGCTTAATTAGAAACACTCATTAACCCTCTATAGCACATTGTTACGTATAGTTAAATATATCTTTGTTACTTAATACACATACAAATACTTCAATTCAGTTGTTGAATTCTCAATGATTGGTCGGCAACCTATGACCCGCGGCACTGATTTGCCTGACCCGCCAAAAGTTGGTTTCACTGTTGCAATCATTGCTCAGTTCAAATTTCTCGGCTATGTGAAAAGAACAAAGATATTAAAGGAAAGAGGGGATATAAGTGGCGGTAGTGTTTTACTTGTGACAACAGAACAGAAGCGTAGCCTAGATAAGTTGCTTCATCTCCTTTTTTTTCACTGCCATCATGGCTGCAGGGTGCCAGACTGAATGACGTCACCTCGCTACTCGCATGGCTGAGACTGAACAACGTGTAAAAATGTACCAAAGAAGTAATTAAATTATGTGTTGCAAAATCAATCAAGAACTGGTTATTTTTTGTTGTTAAATATATTTGGTGACTGAATCATCTTGTTTGTTTTTGGAAAATGATTAATTTCATTTGTTGTATGTATATACATACACATTTAAATACATTGCATTGTGTTGGGTCAGTGACAGTCATACAATTCTTAATACCGGTACATGTATTTAAATGTGTATATAAATATACGGCATTAATAATTAAATGACTATCAATGACCTATCACAATGCAAATTTTTCAACAAGAAAAATTGGTCGGCAACCTTTTTGATTGCGGGTCAATTTTTTTGTTGAAAAATTTGCAATGTTATCAATGGGTAGTGTTGCGTCAGCGAGTCACGTGACCACCGTGGCGCCCTCTAGTTTCTAGAACTATCTTGTTCTTTCG
>NW_013671333.1:0-3659 GCF_000517525.1 Limulus polyphemus
AGCTTTGTGCTTAATTACAAACAAACAGTTTTAAAAATAAGATTATTCAAACAAAATCCGAACATATAAAAGGCCATGACGTCTCCTTAAAAAATAAACTCCACCTTTTGGATTCTTTTTACTCTGGGTAAGCGAAAGTTCAATTTTTTTTTTTTATTTACACGGGACGTAATATTTTCCGTTAATGGTATAATGTCTCAATTTTTAGTTTTCCGACGAAATAAGCACTATTCGATAGTTTTCTATTAATTTTGCGTCAAAAAAACAGATTTTCCATTTTCCAAAAAAAAATCATAATTTCACCGAAAAGCCAAAGGCTATAGCCCATGTGTTTGCACAATTTTTAAAAACTTGTTTTTCCTCATATTTCAATAGAAAGATGCCCTTGATGTAAGACTTTGAAAATGGATATCCTTTCATGAAAATTCACAATAGTTATTTCATAATCTGTTAACAAAATTTCGGTTAACTTTGATTTCACTGTTTTTTGTCTTATGTTATGTTGTAAACAAAGAATAGTTTTAAAATAAGATTATTCAAACAAAATATTGTTACGTCTCTGGTCGTTACTTAATTTCCCGTATAATTTCTTTTCGATGAAACTTTAGCGACACAAATCCTTTCTTAAATAAAACTAGTTTATTCTTTCTCAATTCAACTTTGCAATACACTTGATTTCCACAGTCAATTTAACTTAACTAATTTTATAAAACACGTTATAATTCACAGGGATCGATTCACGCGCTTACTTACTACCGCGCTTGACTCTATTGTCCGTCTCTGTCTGTCTGCAATTCAATCCCGATTAATTGTCTGGCGCACTTATATACAAGAATAGAGGGCGTCTAGCAAATACTGGATTATTCGTGATGTTCCACGATCTTTCTAGAACGTGTTACCAGTGTCACGTGACTTTCGCTGTCGTAACAATACCAACAGCTAAGAGGCCATGACATCTTCTTAGAAAATAAACACCACTTTTTGGATTCTTTTTACTCTGGGTTAGCAAAAGTTAATTTTTTTTAGCTTTTCACGGATACAATATTTTTCGTTAATGCTATAATGTCTCTATTTGAAGTTTTCTGACGAAATAAGCACTATCCGATATTTTTCTATTAATTTTGCGTCAAAAAGCAGCTTTTTCCATTTTTCAATAAAAATTATATTTTTACCGAAAAGCCAAGGTTATAGTTCATGTTTTTGCCCAAATTTTGAAAAAAAAATTTTCCTCATATTTCAATAGAAAGATGCTGTTGCGTCAGCGAGGTCACGTGACTATATCACGCCACTCCTTCTCTCGAACTTTCGGGAATTGTCGGGAGATTACTAGATATAGGGTAGTCTGGTATATATAAGATGGTCACAACGTGACGGAACAATGTGTGTAGGTAATGAGTAATTGAACTGCAGTCAGAGAGAGACGTATTGTTGAAGTCGAGCTCGTTAGACGTGGATTATAGTTTGTTATAGCGCGACTGTTGAAGTTGAGTGTATCATAAAGTTGTATTTGGAAAGAATAAACCAGTTTTATTTAAGAAAGGACTTGTGTCGCTAAAGTTTCGTCGGAACGAATTTACGGAAAATTAACTAATGACTGGAGGCGTAACAGTACGTACGTTGGAGAAAGTTTCAAATGGAGAAATTATGGTTTGTCTGAGCAGTTACGATTTTATAGTGGGTCATTTACGTTTAATTTTGTAGGTACTGGAGGGGTGGTGGATAAAATAGAGAAGATTAATAGAGAAAATGTGTCACCTGTGTAACACTAGGGGAAATTCAGGATTTATTTAAATATTGCCTTACAGAGGTAAGAATTTAAAACTTATGTACTATTAACATATGGATTATTAGCTAAGATTTTATGTTATACTAATTGATATAACATAACCAAAAAGTATATTATAATATTTAGAATATAACCACACACCTGCTGAGCTACATCACATAAAGGTAGGGAAGGAACGTTGCCAGTCCTCGAGTGTTTTCTCGCACTGTGGGGTCGGTGTGAGTGCTCATTGTAATGGGTGTGTTTATCGCAAAGTTTCGTTGCAACCCTTCAATAATGAGTATCAAACGTAGTGCTAGTAGCAGTGAACGTGATGAGGTAAGAAAAAGTGCAAAGTATTATGCTCAATGTAAAAATGGAAGTAATAAAGCGCAATAGAAATGGTGAACGTGAGGTGCTTTCAACTGAGTGAAAATATGTCAATTCATCCAAACTAGTCCTTCACTTCTCCACTGGAATGAGCCGTGTATTATAAGTGAAATTGACGCTTTTCTGTTCAGAACAGAATGTTATACAATAAGTCAGTTAATAGATACAAACCTTCGCTTTCTATTGGTTATAGGTAATATACAATTAAACGTAAGAGAGAACTATTAACTAATCCTGAAATGGAGGATGTAAAGGTGGGTGTGGAAGGAGAGGTCTGATTTTCTATTTGATAGCTCTGTAACCAAACAAAATTGAAGGCTATCAAGGAACCTTGTACCGGAACTTGAAAAAACACAGAATTCCTACGATTAACATTAATATGTTGTGTTATAATGGCACCTCTTCTCTGCTTTCCGGATAAAGAAAAACAAACTTTGTTAATCTCCCAACCCAAAAGAGAAAAAAAGAAGTATATTAATAATTAAGCCAAAAACCGTTAACTTTTGTTAAGCCTAAAAGTGAAGCCTTTTATATTTTATATCTCTAATGAGTTCAATGATTTCATGAGGAAAGAGGCATTAGATTATGGTTCTGTTAATTGTCTGCAACCGCAAGGCAGGGATAGAGTATGTTGCACTTTTACATCTTATAATGTTACAGTTTCAGCTTTAAGTCGAGGAGAAATTCATGACAAAAGTGAATTTCGAAAATTCAAATCAGCCGGGAACAACCCGATATGGATTAGGGTTAGACTGATACCTCATGAAGTTCTTGATAAGTTTTTGCAAGTTCGTTAATGATATATAGCAAAGTTCACCAAGGTTTCAGATAACTCTATCAAGACTCTAAAGTTCATACTAGAGCTCGAATGGTTAAGATAAACATGTTTCAACTTATCCCTAATTTTGTACAGGTTGGACAATTTTGGACAATGGTTAATTATACGGGGATGGCCAAACAGTGCGCGAAGTGTCGAAAGGAAGGGCACTTTGCCCCAGAATGCACAAATGTGCTGTGTAACACATGTGACGAAGTAGGTCACACGTCGCAAAACTGCGTTAAGGGCTGTAAAGCAGTGCAGAGAGGCTCAAGCCTTCCGTACTTGTAATGTCAAAACTTTTGCATCTGTTATAGAATCCAGTACTACTCAGGAAGTGTCCGTAGAAGATAAAGTGGAAACTGTAGTTCAAAACCTAGTTGATAAAATGGTCGAAGAGGAGAAGAAACAGGCAGAACAGGAGAACAAGTGGAGCGAACCTGAGATCAACGAAGACGAGAGACAACAAAGTGGCAGAGCCCCTCAGTGGCACAGCGGTATGTCTGTGGACTTACAACGCTAGAAACCGGGTTTCGATACAGATAGCCCATTGTGTAGCTTTGTGCTTAGCTTCAAACAACAACAAAACAAGATCAGGAAAAAGCTTTTGATAAAATTAATCAAGAATTTTTATTTTATATTCTAAATAAATACGGATTTTATAAAAAGGATTAAAATAATTTATCT
>NW_013671333.1:4371-20876 GCF_000517525.1 Limulus polyphemus
ATAAGATTATTCAAACAAAATCCGAACGTATAAAAGGCCGTGACGTCTTCTTAGAAAATAAACTCCACCTTTTGAATTCCTTTTACTCTGGGTTAGCGAAAGTTAATTTTTTTTTAGCTTTTCACGTTACAAAATTTATTTCGTTAATGCTATAATGTCTCAATTTGAAGTTTTCCGACGAAATAAGCACTATCCGATATTTTTCTATTAAGTATAAAGTTATTGATAGTGTTCCTGTCAGCGCAACGTCTTTTAGTACATAGTTCCTGTTCCGTGCCGGCTTTTAGCACATGTCAATTCGTGTTTCTTAGTCACGTGACAAATAATACACTCATTGTAAAACGTTGATTGCGCATGGTTTAGATTTGCGATTTAACTCAAGCAAACAAAATAGTCCTTTAGTGTGTCAGCTGTAAATTTATTGCCTTACAACGCTAAAATCCGGGGGTTGATTCCCCGCGGTGGACAAAGTTCAAATAAATCATTGTGTAAACTTGCACTAAGAAAACAACATATTAAACCTTTGAGAGCGCTAAACCACTAACATCAAAACAGAACCAAAAATGAGGGAACTGCAATATTATTTTTTACTATTAATTTATGTTCAACGCGGAGAAGGTAGAGTTTAACTTTAAAGTTTAATTCTCGCAAGAGAAGAAAGTCGTAAGTATGTTTTTGTGCATACTAATACTAGTATTACTATTATATTATAGTAATTAATACTTAATAACTAATTACTACTATTAATTAAACCACTAACATCAAAAATTATAGTAACTACTACTTGATAATTAGTTACCGCTATTAACTAAACCGTTAACATCAAAACAGAACCAAAAATGGGGAACTGCAATATTATTTTTTACTATTAATTTATGTTCAATGCGGAGAAGGTTGCGTTTAACTTTAATTCTCGAAAGAGAAGAAAGTCGTAAGTCTGTTTTTGTGCATATCTAATACTAGAATTACTATTATATTATAGTAATTAATACCTAATAACTAAGTACTGCTATTAATTTATTGCAGTTTTCATGTGTTTTCTAGATAATGTAAACGGGAAGATATCAGTTGGGAAATAACTTAATTGTGGACAGCACCCTTATTTTTGGTCTACTTTCAGAGAATATATACTGTATATATATATATATATATATATATATATATATTCTTTTATATGTCCAATAAAGTACATCCTTATTAGGGTGCCCTTGTAAGTTGTACATCATTACATGTCATTGTCAACCAAGAGATATGGGGTGGTACCAAATTTTAATGTGCCTCAACCCAAAGACCATCCCATGGATATATATATATATATACAATCAAACTTTTAACTCTGAGACATTTCAAAGTTAGTGTAAGAGCAAGCAGAAGTAGTTTGAAATGTAGGCCAAGGAGTAGAATTTACAATTACAAAGTATAATTTATCAAACATAAAATGAGGAAGAATGAGAAACTATTCTGTAATTATATTTTGTTAATTCTGTCAGTAGGTTAGTAAAAATGCTTACATTGTTTGAATTGCAGACTGCTGTTCAAACAGAAATAATTTCCAAGTCATTAATTTAAACCTTGATTGAAAAAGGTTGAGCTAAAAGTTAAAGCTTACATTAACAATGTTTTTACCAAAATAGCAAACTTTATTTTTAATTAATATAGTGTTCTAAATAATAATAAAGAATTATGTGTGCAGGATTGAAATTATAACAATAAAAATTTCTCTATCTAAACAGTTTAGAAGATGGACAATTTGGGAACTGCCCCACAAAAGAATTCTGTTTATGTAAGGCTACTTTGGCTCCCTGGTGACAAAAGTAAGTTTCCTGTGAACAAACTTAAGGAATCCATCCTGTATATAGACAAAGTGTTAATTGAGGAATCTTCTGAAAGTAAAAGAAAGACATCCAATGACTTATATGAAGAACGCCTGTTAGAATTGGAATGTGAACTGAGACTAGATAAGTCACTAGAAGATTGTGTACAGTCTCTACTTTGTAAATGGTGCAGTTCTTCTTTCCCAACTCAGTTTTGGATATTTCCAAAAAATCTTGATGTTTTCAAAGAAAAATTTGTTCCAGCTCACAAATGGAAAAAAATAGAATATTTTTCATTAGGATCAATAGTAGGTCTGAACACTTTTGTTGAGCATTACAATTGTTCTCAAAATGAAAAAGGCTCCTGCAAAATAACCCAAGTACAAGGTTATTTTGAACATGACAAAGAAATTTTGAAAATTTATTTTTGTGTTGCTAAAAACACTACAAATGGTCAAAGAGATGGCAGAACCCATAGATTTCATTGGTTAGTTGTATCTTATGCATCCATTCAAAGGATTTTGATTTCAAAATTTGAGAATTGTACAAAACTATATATGTATCTTGCCTCTCCCCCTTTGCTGTATGCTGTAAAAGCAAAGGATAAGTACATACCAGTAGATGAGATTGACAGTAAAACACCTAAGGTCAGGGTTGTACAGTTTGGAGAGGGGCAGAATCAGTGCACTAAATCTATGTTGGGAAAATCTTCAGTACTACTTATAAAGTTGAATGATAAAGAACACTGGGAGGTAACAAGCTGTCTGTTTAATAGATGTAAAGAAACTCCTGTTTTCTTCACACATATGGAAAACAAAACCTGTACAAAAAATCCCGTTTTACCTCCATTTTCTTCTCAGTGTTTTGGATTGAAATATGCTTTAAAGGCAGTTTTTTCAAATAGCTTTAATGTTCAGGATCAACACGTTGACAAAAGTATTTTGAATTCATATGCTAACAAAAATCCAAAGGCACTGGAAGAATCACTCTTTGAAATATCTGTAGCATTGGATGCTGGAAACATTGTTTTGTTTGAAAATGCTCTAAAAACACTTTTCCCACTGTATGACATTGATCTCAGTCTGAAGAATGAGAAGTTGATGCTTGTGCGACGAGTTGTTCTTACTCCTACGAGAATGGTTCTTCTACCCCCACAGCCTTACATGAAAAGTTTAATATTTAAGACAAATTGTGATGCTGAATATGCTTTACGAGTATCAATTCGTGAAGACAATAATATGAAATTGACTTTTACAATAGGAGAATCTGAAGATTGTCTTAATGAAATTGTTTACAAACCACTAATAAGAGGCCTAAGAATTGCAGGTCGTAAATATGAGGTTTTTGGCTGTTCTACTAGTCAATTACGTGATCATGGCCTTTGGTTATATGCAGAAGATGAGAAAAAGCAAACTGCAGAGAGTATCCGAGCATCACTGGGCAATTTGAATAACATAAGAACTATTTCAAAGTACATGGCACGTATGGGGCAACTGTTTTCACAAGCCCGAGGATCCCTGCAAGTTTCCAAGGACTGTGTTGTGGAAGTGGATGATGTCACTGGTGGAATGCATCCAGATTCTGGAAAACCATATATATTTTCTGATGGTGTGGGAAAAATTTCACCAAATTTAGCGAAGAAGGTATGTATTTATTTTGTAGTTTTTGCAGAATTAGTTGTAGCTTTACATATAGTTACAAACTTATAAATATTTAAATTGCATTTTTGTGAGTTACTAGATGTTCACATACACACAAGAATATCAAAAACATAAAAAGTAACATAAGCTAATTGTTTTTGTTTTGTTTTTATCAAAAGTTTTACTGATATGAAAAATTGTGTCTTTTTTTTGAAACAAGACAAATACAGGTGGGAATGGCATTAACACATAATGATTTAAACTTGAAGGATAAAATGGGTGTTGAAAGTAATTGAAACATGCGTTGTTTTACTTGATTTTTCTTAATTGCAAACAAAGATGTTTTTCTCCCCACATTTAAAATAATCTATGGAAAACAATGGATCATTTGTTCCTTCTAGACTGTTCTTGCTCACCCACCTTTTGTGAAAGTGAAAACTTAAACTCACTCTTTGCTGTTCAAGAGATCACTGATTCCCCTTTAAGCTCTAGTAAAATAACTGCTAATGGCAACTTATTCCATAAGTCAGTCATCATGTTAGAAAAATAAAACTGTTTTAACTGAAGCCTAACCTGTCTTTGTGTTCTTAGTTCTTAAACTTGTGTCCTGTTGTCTTCAGAATGCAGCACAAAGAAATCATAGGCCCATTGATCCCCCATATAATCTTTATAATCTTCAGTAAGATCATCTCTCATCCTTTATTTCTCAAGATATCTTAAAGTATCACTGTGAGATAATCCTTCCATTCTACTGATCTTCCTCTGGACTAAAATGTTAACAGTATTGCAGGTTAGATGTAAATAGTGACTTATATAGAGAAATAATTATATCTTTTTGACTTATAATCAACAAACATCTATAAATACACCCTATAAATGAGATGAAACAGACTTTATAAAACACACCAAGGATCTAAAACAAACCATGTTACAAAGAGGATGTAAAGATACCAAAATTGACAGACAAATTGAAAAGGCTAACAACACTCAGCAGAAAAACATCCTAAATCAGAGTAATACTAAGCTTTCAAATATAATTCCTCTTATTATTACCTATCAGTTTAAACTCAGAAACGTTTCACAAATTCTGTAAAAATATTTTCATCTCCTACAACTCGACAATCAGATATTTCCTAAAATTCCAGTTGTCTTCTTCCGAAAAAGAAGAATATAAAAGATATCCTTGTTCACACAAAAGTGAATTACTCAAAAATGGTTGTTGTCTATGTAATAAAGTCCATTGTCAAACTTGCAAGTTCATAAAAACCACTGACTCATTTTCTGACAAGCACAATGAAAGAAACTTTAAAATTTCTGAAGAATTTACTTGTGAAACAAAAAACACCATTTACCCTATACAGTGTAAAAAATGCAATCACCAATATGTTGGACATACGCAAACAACTCTTAGAGAACATTTCAACAACCGAAAAAGATCTCCCTGTTGCTTAACACTTTAAAGTATTGAAATAGGTGTTTTTCTTGTCAAACTATAAACACATCAAAACCGGTGTTGTAGAAATATTAGTTTGTAATTTAATTTCTAAAATAGTTTTGCACCTGCACATTTTGGGGGCCTTTTTGTCTTTCATATTATGAATTATCAAGTTACTGTAACTGCCACTTTATTTGGCGTGGGACAGTGAGATGCAATTCACTCTGCACAAACAACCACAATGGCATCAGGTTCCTCTTTGCCCGACGAGGAGGTGATGGCTATTGTGCGATGGGAAATGGAGTATTTAATGTGGCCTGGACCTTCTTCCGAGCCTAATACAGATATACCTCCTGTGAATCTAGTTCATGATGATGAGGATTTTGACAGTCTCTTCCTGCCACATACCTTTGCTAATACATCTGCCATTACTTTATTGGATCTCCCTAGGCTTTCCTCTTCTTTCTTAGACATGGTTTCTCAGGTATGTTACATACTTTCTCTATCTCCTGTATCTTATGATTCTTCTCTTTCCTTTCTTCAATCAACCAATTCTTCTGAATGTTAACTTTAGTTCTCTTCAGATATTCAGGTTCATGCTGAATAGTTTTATTCCAGCTGCATTCTGATGCTGTCTTACATTGTCCTCCACACCTGGTTGACACTTATGCCTTGGCTTATGATTGGGATGATTTTTGTTTCTTGGACTCCCAAACTCTGGAGTCTTCTTCAGACTTGAGGTTCAGATCCTCTAACATCTGTTTGACTTTCTCAAGCTCAATTTTCATGTCTGTGTCTTATCCTCACTACCATTTTGCATTATCTTTCCTCTATTCATCTTCTTTCCGAGGCAATCCGCAGTTGTCCTGAAAGGTTTCCAACAGATACCC
Source organism: Limulus polyphemus (assembly GCF_000517525.1). Taxonomy (NCBI): domain Eukaryota; kingdom Metazoa; phylum Arthropoda; class Merostomata; order Xiphosura; family Limulidae; genus Limulus; species Limulus polyphemus. The sequence goes on from NW_013671333.1 coordinate 10,151, forward strand.
ATTTCCTTATCTTCTCCACTTCTTACTTGGTTGCTCTGTTGCTGGGATTTATTGGGAAGGATGCTCTTGTTGCTCAGTTGTGTTTGCCTCCCTTTTATCTCAGGAACCTTGGTCTGGCTCCTTTTCTCCACCAAGGTATTTTTGGTGGTGTACCTGATTTTCTGGAGTTGCATTTTGAAGCCACATGCCAACACTCTTCCTTATCCTTCCTTGTTGCCTGTCTCTCTCAAGCTCCTTTTATTTGTGTCTGTTTGGTGTTCTTATGAATACTGGGGATTGGCATCCAGTCATAGATCTTTCATATGTCAGTTGGTTTCTTGACTTTTCTCAATTTACCATGGAGAGTTTGCTCACCCTCTAGGGTCTTTGCTCTGGGATTTAGATGATGAAGGTGGACATATCTAATATTTGTATTTAGATTTCTCTCTTCCCTCCATTCATACTTTACCTTCCAATTGTTCATTAGGGTTGGGTTTATTAGTTCTGTGCGTTCCCATTTTGGCCTTGCATCTGCCCCATACGTTTATTGCCAAGTACTGTGTTATTTTGCTCATTACATTCATAGTTAGGGATGGCTCCATCATTATATGGACAACTGGCTTTTTTCAGTTTAGTCCCAACAGGCCTGCTATAACCATGCTCTTCTACCCCATTGAGAAGTGGCTCATCTTGGTTGGTTGGTTGGTGAAACTGGAGAAGTTTCATCTCACACTCACTCAATATGTGGTTCAATTGGGTGTATTCTTTAATTCACATCTCAGCCTTCTCCAGTTCACTTGAGGGCTATGAAGCAATTGGTTTCCACTGCTCTATCCTCACCTTCTCCTCCTGCATGGAAGCTTCTTTCTCTCTCTCTCTCTCTCTCTTATGAGGACTTGGGTTTTCATAGAACCATTATTCCCTTAGGTCATGCTCACATGTGGACTCTGCATGATCAATGGAACCTGTCTCGGGATCTCTTGTCCTCCCTCATTCATCTTCCTCCTTCTTTGAACACTGATTTTACCTGATGGCTCAACAGAACGAATACTACAGAAAGTGTTCCTCTGATTTACATATTTTGACAGATGCTTCCCTGATGGGGTGGGTTGTCTTAACTCTTGGGTGGTTTCAGGTCAAAGGTCCCCAGACGAATCAACCTTTAATGTCAGACATTTGGAACTCTTAGCAGTTTATTGGGTTTTGGATAATTTTTTTACAGTTGTATGAGGCCATTTGGTAATGAATCATACATACAACTCAATATGGAATTCTGTATCAATTGCCGAGGGGACACTTGGTCTTGCTCTTTCTTTTTTCACATCCTTAACCTTCTCTTCTGAACCCATTCTTTACAAGTTTGACTAGTGGCTTGCCATGTTCCAGGTGCCTTTAATTTTACTGAGAACATCTCTTGAGGCCCAAAAAGATATTTCCCATGGAGTGGTCCCTCAATCCTCAGGTTTTTCAGTGGCTTTGATCTCATCTGGGTACCACTCTCATCAATTATGCCTTCACCATTTACGAAAACATCAAGCTTCCTCCTTTTCTGGTGCTGGATAGATTCAGTCAGGAATGGTTCAGCCTCTTTCTTTATGCTTACTCCTCTTCATCTTCCCCTGAATGTTTCTCCCTTATTCAGGATGCTCCATATTGGGTCCTTGTGACAACCTATTGGCTGCTCAAATGTGGTTTCTGCTGAGTTGTCGACAGTCTCCCCCTCCTCTTCTTTTCTCCTGCTCTCTTGTTCTTCATCTTTGTTCTTCTCTCTTCCATCTAGCATTGTAGTCACTATAAATCATGCATGAGATTTATCCAGTCCTTTGCAAGACATTCTGGACCCTCTTTGTGCATAGCTATCCTTCTTTTCCTTTCTTTTTACCCAAACTCTTGTATATCCGTAGAAGTGGCATATTGTTTGCCATTGGTCACTGTGTATTTCTTTCTCCTCTTCTCGTTTTTTCTGTTCCTTATTTGTCTAAATTCATCATGTGGCTCTTCAAATAGGGATTATCGATATTGACTATTGTTAGTTACCGGGCAGCTTTTTCTACTACTCCATGGATTTTTTCCTCCCTGGGTTTTACCATGCTCTTTCATTCCTTTCACCACCTTCATCCTCCCATCCTTCTTGCCTTCCCGACAGGTACTTCTTTGTTCTCCATGACCTTACCCCTCTCCCTTTGAACCTCTGGCTTTCTCTTCCTTATACCAACTCTCCCTTAAAACCTATTTCCTCCTCCTGTTTGCCTGTGTTCATTGACGTTCTGACATGTACACCATCATTTCCATTCTTTTTTGTCACTCCCATGCCCTTCTGTATGCTGATTGTGCTCTTCTCCATAAAATGTCTGCAGCATGTCAGGGTGACAGCACATTCACACCTATATCTTCTTTATTCACATTTGGATCCTGATCACCTCCTCTGTCATGTCCATGCAGTCCATTGTTATTTGGCACACATTTCTTTCTTTAGTGGTTTCTAATCTTGTCTCCTCATTCCTTGGAATCCTTCTTCCATTCATGACTTTCTCCCACTACGCTAACCAGATGGCTTCATCAACTCATCCATTTATCATATTCTTTGTTGGATAAGCATGCACTTCAACATTTCCATGTGTCTTCCCATCAAATACTTCACCTTGTATACACTTCAGCTACTCACCTCTGTTGTCCTTTGGAGGAGATTGCTCAGGTTGGTCTGTAGATAACCCCTCACACCTTTATTACATACTATCTTCATCATTTGGCTGTTTCTTTTTTTTCAGGCTATAGACTAGTTCCAATTGCTATTCTACACACCTCTTACCATTTCTGATGGGGTAAGTTCTCTTTCTTGTTTATTTTACTTCTACAGGGCCTTCTCCTGCCTTACAGAATGTATTGTTTATCAGGATATATTTATCCCAAATCTGCACAGTGTAGGGCCAGGAGATGGAGTGTTCCACAAGACTGCTTGAGGTATCCTTGTAGTGTACATTATATTAAACAATGCCCAATCCAGACTGTACCCACTCATAAGTAAAGTAGGGAGGGAATTTCTGCCCATCCTCGATGCCTAATATAAAACCTAGTGCTGGCCTACTTTTAAAATAGGGTTTTTTTGGTCACTCATTGTATTGTCTAACAGTTATGCACTCCTTGGGGTTCCCTAATGTTCTTCTACCCCTTTTTTCTTCTAGCGAAGCACAGGAGTTCTTGCCACTCATCAGTTCATAGCTGCTATTGACTATGACCAATTCCACTCAGTACAGAGTAGGGTGGTGGTGTTCTGTCCATATAGTAAAGTTCACCTCAAAGGGCTTAAGGTGAAGATGGTAAGAATCGTTCTTCTACTGTGGACCAGAAGCCGAATTTCTGGTGCTGCCTGGTTTTGGACTGGAGTTAACCCACCATGTATGGTCTGACATGCTCAAGCTACACTACACTTCTGACAGTCTGATGCAGGTTTTGGACTATGCTTGTATTTTCCACCAGTGTTAGTGACAGTTTCGTTATTTAAAGATGAGGTGTTGTCTCCCATGGGTGTGCCCAGTGGCAGCCACTGTTCAAAGATGTTAAATTTCTGCCATTTGATCCAAAAAGGGTATATAAACATAAAATCTCTGAAAACAGCATTTCTCAAAATTGGCTGACAGTGAAAGTTGAAAACAAAGAAGTTAAGGCTGATTATTGCAAGGTTTGTTAGACCTTTCCCAACACAGAAACAGCATTTTCAACTGGTGTCATGAAGTTTTCCCACATTTATCAAAGAATTTCTGAACAAGAGACGTCAAAGTCTCGCAGTGCAGCAGTTCTGGTATTTTTCAGTGCTGTAAAGGAAAGAGATATAGAATCTTTGCTGGTAAAGGAAGGTGTTAAATTGAGGTGGAAGCAAGTAATGGAAAACATTGAAGTTCTGAAATGCATATTAGCTGTGATCAAATTTTTAGGAAAACATGCACTGCTATACTGAGAACATTGTAATGAATCAGGTCTTTACCTTGAAAACCAGAACATTGATCACGGTAACTTTTTAGAAATGATACTGCTTCTCTCCCAATTTAATGTACCTTTGGCTAGTCACATAAGCAAAGTTGTCGAGGTTTGTAAGGACCGAGAAAAGTCTTTAAGGAAAAAAAGGAAAAGAAAAATCAAAAGGATGCGGAAATATGGTATCAATGTTATCAAAAACAACCGTGAACTATATACTGTCAGCCATCCGGAGCATTATGAAGTCATGCATTGTTAATGAAATTGGGAATTAGAAATATTCTGTGCAAATGGATAGTACTCAACACACAGCAGTGATTGATCAGGAATCCATAATTTTGCATTATGTTTTGTTGGATGAAGTAAAAGAATGTTTCTTTGCTCTAAACAAGGTTACAGATGCTACTGGATATGGATTATACCAACGAATAAAGGCTATGCTGGAATATAGTGAATTAAAAGTGAAGAACATTGCAGGTGCGTCGTTTGATGGAGCTGGTAACATGAGAGGTGAATACACAGTGTGGTGTAGTATATAAGAGATGAAGCCCCACAATCCATATACATTTGGTGCTATGCTCATATCCTTAATTTGGCATCAACAGATCTGGTCCAAAATATTCTGCAGGTCAAAAACTTGATCGGATTACTACAGTCAACAGTGACATTTTTTTCAGAATCATGTAAGAGAATGAACATCTGGACAGAAGTTGCTTCAGAGAAGATGGTTGGATCAGCGAAAGTGAAACATTTGCAGAAGATTGGAGAAACCCGTTGGTGGGCTAAACACAGGGCCCTTGAACATATTTTCGGAAGTTTTGACTCACCATAGCCTGAGTTGTTTCACCTTTTGATTGCTGTCTTGCTTCAGATTGTCGAATCTCCTAAATTTGATGCGAAAGTTACTTTTGAGGCCAATTCACTTCTTGATAAATGGTGTATCATTTACCAAGTTTATTGTTATTGCGGGTGTACAGTACCATGAGATCGGCCTCGGAATATCTGCAAACTGAAGGCTTAGATTATCTTAGTGCCTAGAATATGGTAGAAAAAGCGAAAGAGGTTTTAAAACATCTGGAATTCAAAAACATCATGAAAACAACAAGAAATTTCATTGAGGCAGCAAATCAAATGTTCGTTGATGATGAGGAAACTGATTTTGCAATAGAAGGGGAATTCAGGAAGATGAGAACATCAAGAAAGAGGTGAATGCCTGGTGAACTCCTGAGGGATGATTCCCCGGATGAAAGAATTGATGCTTCAGTAGATCGCTACAGGGTGAAAGTGTTTTGTCGTGTGATTGACCAAATTACGACAGGTATTGTTGAACGTTTTTCTAATAACCATGAACTAATAACTGACATAGCCTGTTTTGATCCACATTGTTTCCAAGAACTCAAAGAAATAGATTGCCACCAGAAGCGCTGAAAAACATATGCAATCGTCTTGGTTTGGACAAGCAGGAACTGAGCAATGAATTGCAGTCTTTCATCCTAAACTTTGACAGCCTTTCGAAAACTCTGAATGAAGAGTTTGCAACAACCAGACACCTAGAATAAGAACAGATACTTCAAACTCACTTTGATGTAATTTCAGGTTCACATTGCACTTCTGGAAAGTCATGTAGGAAGTGCCTGCTTTGCTGTTTCTGTATCCTATTTAAGTATTCTTTGCACGCATCTGCATACTCAAATTTGTTCTTAGCTTACAAATATCTTTTGACCCTGTCGTTCACACAAGTCAGTTGCAAACATGCATTCAGTAAGTTGAAAATTGTAAAAACTCGATTACGCTCTTCGCTATCAAATGAGCTACTTGAAACTTTTATGCTGATGAGCATTGAAAAAGATTTACTTTCTGAAATTTCTGTGGATGATATTATTCCTTTCCTTGTGAAAAAATTGACACAGTTTTCTAGATTGCTTGCTGTCTAAGTGATTTTTGCTTTGTAAATTACTGAATTTTTGACTGTTTTAGTGATATGTGCACACATTAAAAATTCACACGTTCCAATTTTAATTATACTTTGAAAACAATTTCAAATTATGCTTCGTAAATTCCGATTGGTTGTTCTATGATTAAGATTTTCATTCCTGTTATAAGATTATTAAAATTTTCTAGTATTTGTATTATGCATGCATTAACATAAATAACTACAACAATGTTGAATGGATGTAACATTTATTTACTTAAAACCTTTACTTTTATTTGATTCCTTTGACTATGTTTTGGGATTAAGTGGGCCCTTTTGGACCCTTTTGAGTGGGCCTTTTTACAAGTTTTCCCGGTAGAAAGTTTAGACCCAGTCCACCACTGTGTGTGCCCCTATACTGTTCCATGGTATATGGTTGTATAATCCATGGGTTCCCTGTTGGTACTTCCCAAAGGAGGCTCATCTAGGTACATTTTGCACTGGTCCCTCCCTCACTTCAATGTGGGACTTTAGCTATATTTGAGGGAAGTTAAGATTTTCTAACACTGACAATTTCTTATAGTTACTCACCTCATCTCACCCTTCCTCCCCAGTTCCAGTGCATCTTCTTTACTTTTCTAATCTTGAAGATATGATTGAACAATCAGTATAGAGGGAGTCAGCTGTGCTAGGAGGTTGTGTTGCACTCCTGTTAGTGAAGGGTTGTTGCATGTTCATTGGAATGCAACAGTGCAGCAATATTACCTGAAAATGTGAGTTTATGTGGGAGACTGAAGGCTAGTGGTAAGTAAAAACAGTTTGCACATGGAGGACAGCACTGAACGGGAAAGCCATATATGTGAAGAGGTGAGTATCTATTGGAAATACATTTTCAGTGTTGGAAAATATTAAGTTTAAGAACCCAATTCTCATTTTAACACATTGTTTGCCTCATAAAAAAATCATGGTTGTTAGCTTTAACATTATCAGCCAGCTGTTTCTCATAAGCCCTTCTGGCTTTCTTAATTTTTTTTGTCAAAGTTTTAACTTTCCTGTAGCTCTATATGTCTCCCAACCTTTCTGTCAATTGAAACCTAAATTTATGACATTTAACCCTAATCTTTTCCTTTATGTCTTTAGTAAGCCAATATGGTTTTATCTTCATTGTTTTATTTTGTTCTTTTTGGAACATGCTTACCTTGAGTTAATATGTTTTGTTAATTTCCCAAATTAATCAGTATCATTTTTAACTCATTATTCAAATTCACTTATGATAATTTATTTCTCATGGTTTCAAAATTGGCTTTCTGAAAATAAGGAATTCAAATTGCACTTCCTGTTATCTCAACATGTACGAAAACATCAAACCTAATCACGTAATGGTCACTCTTCTCTAAATGATTCCCCACTTCAATTTTTGTAACCACATTATCTCTGGTTGGTTCTCTGACTTCAAAACATCTCTCTCTCTATCTGTACTTGACTCCATACATTCCCAGTCAGTGTATGTGTGTAAAATTCATGTTTGCCATAACTGTTGTATCATTATAAGTAATAGCCCTTACCTTATACAATTTCTTATTGACATCATCTGTCTGATTAGGTTGCTCATAACAGTTGCTAATTAAAAACTTTCTTCCCTTGAACCTCTGGTTGTAATCCATATAGACTCAGCTTCTTAACTACCATTTCTAAACGTTATATAAATAGCTACTTCACATTCTCTTTCAAAAATCTATTACGGTTCAATAACTTGTTACTTGGAATTCAAAATAATTCCTGTTATCAGGGTTCTTATATTTTGACTAGAGCCGTGATCTTACCCATTTTGTTCCTAATTCTTCTGATGTTAAAATAGTAACTAAAGTTTTTCTTTGGATCTATTACACTTATCTTTAAATTTTTTGAACTGAACTTTAAAAATCTAAATAATCTAGATATCCTATAAACTTTTTCATTTTCAGTTTTCTAAGCTCCAGCACTCCTCAGCACATTTAACCCATATTTAATGAATATATTTAGTTTCACAAACATCATATTATCTAAAATTGCTTGACTTTATGTGCACGTGTCATGACATTACAGAGTGCCATTCAACATGGTATGTATTTGATATCAGAGTCATCAACTATTCATTTTACCCTGCATTTTGATTTAGTGACAGTTCATTGTAGAGGTGAGTTAATACCAAATACAAGGATATACAGAAACTATAGGTATGCATTTTGGAGGCTCTATAGTTTATACAAATGTAACGTGTAAAGTGTAAAATGGATAAAGTATACATGAACATCACCTTGCAGTCCGAATTCTCAAAGTCTGAGTCAGATTGATGTCATCAATGCACAGTCCCATATTGAGTACAAGTACTTTTGTAACATCTGATTTTCCTGTGTACAACAGATGTATACCTTTTACTCGAGGCATGCCATATTTCATGTATATACATGTTTCTTCTCTTATATTGAGTTGGTCCAAAGCACGTTGTGTTGAGTGGAGCCTGTCTGTCTATTCTCCTTGAAAACTACCCCACAGGTCATTTCAGCATGCAATTTCTTTTCATTGGGATGTTAATTTGTGTTTAAGTTTAAGGAATGGTGTTCATTATAAATGTGTTGAAGATTTTTTAAATTTGGATGCGTAATTTTGATTTCATATTTATGCAACAGATAAAGAAAGTGAAAGAAGTGCCCCCTATCTTCTTTTCTTATGGAAAAGTTTTAGTAGTTCACTTTACTAAACTTGGGAATTGTTGGATAAAGAGGATTATATAACATACACATTGTTGTTTTATTTTTCATAAAACAGTTTCAAATAAACAAACCAGGCTGACCCATGTATTGGAAGTAATCATTTTTGTGTGTATGGTATTTTTGTAGATTATATATCAGTAACTAATTTTTCAAGGTATACAAAGCTCTAAATATAGAAACGTGTCCATCAGCGATGCAAGTCCGATATGGAGGTTGTAAAGGGATGCTTGCTGTAGATAATCAGTTACAGGGTGAAGTTATGCATACCAGACCTTCCATGAAGAAGTTTGAATTTTCAAGCTCGTCTTTGGAAATTCTAAATTGGAGTCATCCAAGTAAGTTGTAGTTATCTGAATATTACAGTTTTCATCACTGGTTTTCTTATTAGTATGAATTCAGTCATTGTATGTATAATACTTGTCTAAACTAGCTGAACATTAATAATTTTTTTTTTTTTCCGTGTTTACATTTTGCTGATTTTTAATTTGAAAATAAGCTAAAAATTTTGACACATCATGAATTTTAAGTATCAGGCTAGTTCCAGTGTCATAAACATGCACAAGTATTTTTCAAGGAACAGTTTGGTTTAACTATATTTTTATGCAAGTTTATGAGTTATATGGAACTAGGCAAACAAGCTAATACATGTTGCTGTTTTTTTTTTAGCTAAATTGTTATTAAAATTGGGGAAATTGTTCTGCTTACAAATATTATATATATATATAACCAATACATCAATAAGATTCACCTGTGAATACAAGTAAGAAAACACTGAAATGTCAGTACTTTTTTTTACTTTTTCTGTTAATTTCTTTTACTGGTTTCCTGACTTCAGTGATCACTCTATAACAAGATGCTGTCTTTGGTTTGTTCATCACAGGGTAGTTTATCAATTTTGCACCCCACCCTTTGGGTTTGCTGTGGCCCTGTATGTCTTTTGTAGGGTGGTCAAGTCTTTTGCTCGATATTTGCATGCTCGGGGTTGTGCTTCCATCATTACGTGGATGATTAGCTTCTGTTAGCTTGTTCCGAACGGGAATATGCCTGTCTCACTCCTCTACTGCTCCTGGAGGCAGCTTGTGCGAGTTGGTTAATCAAATTGAAGAAGATATTCCTAACACCTACCCAATATCTTGTCCACTTAGGTATTATTTTCAACTTTCATCTTAGTCTGGCCCAACCTTCTGTTCATCCACTTTGTTTGATGGAGCTTTCAGTTCTCCACACCCTTACTGCTCCCTTTCTTATAGCTCATGAGGTTCTATTGCTTTTGAAGATATGGTCTTCTATGGAAGACCTTATCCCCTTGGTTCGAGTGCATTTGAGGTTTCTTCAGTTGTGTTTGCACGACCAGTTGAATCTTGCATGGGATCCATTAGAGGCTCCTATTTCCCTTCCTTCTTCCCTTGTCAGCAATCTGCACTGGTGGTTGGACAGGGCTCACACGTTGGCAGGTGTTCCACTTTCTCCCCCTTGTCTGGATATGAATATCTTCATGGATGCTTCCCTTCAGGGCTGGGGGGTATGGGTTGATGAGTAGCAAGCTTCAGGTCGGTAGTCTCCAGCCAAAAGATCTTACCATATCAACATCCAGGAGCTTCTGACTGTGCATCATACTTTGGATCATTTTCTTCATCTTGCCAAGAATCATTTGGTCATGATCCATTCTGACAATTCTTTGGTGTTGGCTTATATCAATGACCAAGGCAGCACCCATTCTTGTTCCCTTTGTAGTTGAACCTTGGATCTCCTTTTTTGGGCCCACATGCTCAGTATTCATCTCCTTGCATGATCCAGGTGCATTCAATCTTGTTGAAGATTGTCTTTCCCATCACAATGGAGTGGTATTTCAATCCTCATGTTTTCCAGTGGCTATGCTTTTAGTGGGGTACTCCTCACCTAGATGTATTTGTCACATCCCTCAATATCAAGTTATCTGCATTTTGATCTCTGGTTCCTCATCCATTTGCTCTGGCTGCTGATGCATTCAGTCAAGATTGGATGAACAAATATCTGTATGATTATCCACCCATCCATCTTCCCAGGGTGATTTGGATCATCCAAGCCTAAATTTTTAATATAATTATTCATCAGCATCATAGACAGCAGT
>NW_013671333.1:20886-34307 GCF_000517525.1 Limulus polyphemus
TTAGGGTCCTCAGCCAAAGCCTTTGGCTAAAAAGCCTAACCCGCAAGGCAGCGGGATGAGACTGAGTTGGTCTGACCTCTATCCATCGACCTGCCGGGTATGAATATAATTATTAATACCATTTGTTGTATATATTTTATAAATTGTGTATAGGGGACAAGACAGAGAAATGCAATATATAACAGGATTGGAAATCGATATAAATTTGAATCAGTGAATCATATTTGTGGATACTCACCAAAGAAACTATGTAGATAGTTGAGAACAATGGTTTCTTTTGACCATTTTCCCATTATACTTTACTTTAGATGATAAGTTTTGTTTATAGGAAATTTGACATTATTAAACAAAGTATGTTTTAGAAAATTTTATGAAACATAATGAGAGTAAAATTTCTGGTCTATCATGATTTATCCCAATGTTTAAAAATGATGGAATTTCAGAATATGTGATTGTTTATGGGCTTGGTAAATGATGAGGATGTTCGCAGAAATTCATTGAGGATGATAATTATATGAAAATTTTATAAAATCTCAGAGTGAATATACCAACATGTTTCTGTTTTCTTAGTTTAAAAGTTATTACATTTTCTTATATATACAACTGTTTATAGAAACTGTATTAGTTTTGACGTAAAGTGGCAAGACCATGTAAGACTTTTGATAGATCAGTCTTCAGAAAACAAGTAATGAATATTTTGTGATATCACATATTTTGTTCAATTTTATTTTTTAATATTTCGTAGTTAGTTTTCCAGACTTTTTTTTATTCATAATAAAAAGAATTTTTTGAAGGGAAATCAAAGTATAAATAAAAAAAAAAATGATTCATACTAAAATATAGATATTACAAGAGGTTGTGTTCTTTTATCTAACAGAACCAGTGTTTCTCAATCGCCAAGTGATTACCATTCTGGAACAGCTAGGAGTACCACGAAATGTCTTCGAAAAACTACAAGAGAAGATGCTGCTTAAGCTAACTCGTAGTCTGTATGATGAAAGATCAGCACTGAAATTATTGAAAGAAAATTCAAAGCTGAAATTTCCATTTAAGGAATTGGCAAGTGTGGGTGTTAGCTTTCTGAAAGACCCATTTTTTAGGTCAATTATTCAAGCCATCTACAGACGTGTAACATGTAGGTATCCAGTTTATTCATTATTCAATAAAAGACAGAAAAATTATGATATAACATTTACTGTATCAACAGTGTATTTTTTTAACTCAAAAGTTATACATATCTGTGAAAGTGTTTGATTATTTAAGGATAACAAAATGGACAAATAGGGATGGGAATGAAAACATAAGGAGGTTATTGTTATAGGTGATTCTTTGGTATGGAACATAAATAGAATAGTCTATGGAGTAAATAGGGAGACAGGAATTACATTATACTATCCAGGGGCATGGGTGGAGAATCTAACTGACAGTGCAAGTGATATAGTAAAGGATGCTAACAGTGATGAGGTTTTTGTAGTTCCTATAGGGGATAATGATGTAAGGAAGGGTAAGTCAGGGGAGCTAATTGCTACGTACAAAGCATTGATAAAGGCATTCAAAGAAAAGGTCCATAATAACTTAATGCTATCAGAGATACTGCCAAGTCATAATTGTGGGAATGAAAATATAAGGTAAATTACAAGGGCTGAATGCTTGGCTTAGGTTAATATAAAAAGATGAGCATTTTGGTTGTTTAGATTTGTTGTATCAGTTCAGTGGAAAAAAGGGAGCTTTTTGGAAGGAATAGTTTACATTTAAATAGTGTAGGGGCTAGCTTATTTATATGGACTATTAACTCAACTGTAAGGATAGTTTAAAACTAGGTCTAGACAATTAAGAGGGCCAGAATAATGAGGTAAAAATAAAATGTGGAGAAAAGTGTAGTGTAGGAAAAAAGTACAAAAGTAGTGTTAATGGTAGACTAAACTGTTATTATTGTAATCATAACTGTATAAGAACAGTCAGAACAAAGTATTTTGATGTAGTGGTAATAACTGAAACTTGGTTAACAAACTTAACTAGACAATTGTGATGATAGGAATTTCTTTGAAATACAGGGTTATAGGTTGTTTAATCAGGATAAATTACTAAAAAAAAAAAGAGTGACTTCATATGTAAAATATGAGGTACATCCTGTCCAAGTTGAGCATATCAAAGCTAAAAATAATCAGGTTGAATCTGTTTCAGTTTATGTTAGTGGTTATAAGGACAAAAAATTTGAACTTTATCAAAGACCACCAGATGAAAGTGAGGAAATTAATGAGAAAATACAGTGAGATAAAGAATTCAGCTATTAATGAGGTCATAATTATGGGAGATTTTAATTTAAGACATAGATTTGGAAAGTTTAGAGTTAAATCATGAAGGAGACAGATTTTAGAAACTGTTCAGGATGGGTTTTCTTCACAAATTAGGAAATCTACTAGGAATAATGCCATTTGTGATATGGTATGTTATTTTCTCTCACATGTATAGCTATTTTTGTTCAGTGATACCCTCTATATGCAAAAATGTTTTCGCATTCCACAACCCTTGAACTCCCACATATTTCACGATTGACGTGATTCACTGCATCTCACATATAAATCATCATGCGACAATCCTCCATCAATAGGAGTGTGACTTGTTCTCGTGATGCATTTGACTCTTGTGCTCAATTGTGCTCTTTTCATGTGATCATTTAATTATTATTTTTTTTTGTGAAGTAGTGATTTACTTGAATTATTGATTTTATAAAGTTAGTTTTCTGTAGTAGTTTTCCACAGTAACTTACCTTTGTTTATCCTTCTTTTTTTCATTTTTGAATTCTTCACAGTTTAAGATGAATTCTGAAGTTTGTGTTACAACTTCTGATATTCTTCCCACTACATTGAGTGCCACTACAGGTTGGGGGTCTTGGGTGAGGATTGTTTTTGAGATTGATTGTAATATGAGTCTTCCTTCATCTTCCGACAATGTTCGGGTTCCTCATGAATCATCCAAATCTGTTTATGATGAGGAGGACTTTGACCCCCCTTTTTTCTCCACCTAACTATGCCGTGCCTTCCCAAGCTACTCCTTTGGAATCTGCCAAGCATAACTCAGCCTTTTTGGATATGATTTCTCAGGTGTGTTCCACTTTATCAGTTTCACCAATTTCATATGATCTTGTTCCTTACTTTGTACATGACACCCTCTTTTTAGAGTACCTTGTTTCCCTCCTTCCCCTAACATCAGGGTTCATGCTGAGCATTTAATTTCTCAGTTGAGGGCTGGTGCTAGCATGCTTTGTCCTCCACAGGCATCTTATCATTATGTTTTGGCTTATCATCAGGCTGATCAACCTTTTCTTGACTCCCAGCAGCTGGAGTCACTTTTGCCATTGTGAGAGGCTGACCCTGAAAATTCGATCCATTTCTCCCATGCCCAGTTTTCCTGCCTTTGTCTTACGTTTACAGTACTCTTACAATACTTGTCCACCATACACTTTTTTTCTGAGGCACTCCACCAATCCCATGAGGGATTTTTGCAGGATACCCTTTTCCTCATTACCTCCATGTTGGTGTGATTGTCCTCCTTGGCCCTATCATTTCACATGTGGTTTCTTTGCAGTTGGGATCTTCTTGGGAAGGGATGCTTTCTTGTCAGAGGTTCACGTCTACCATTAACTTTTCTTCAGGACTTATGAATGACTCCTTTTTGCTACTGGTCTGTTTTTGGAGATATTCCTGATATATACCCTTTCATCTTTGGTTGCTCATTTGTCTCATTCTGATCCCATAACTTTCTCGTCCTGTACCATCCCATCCTTTACTAATTCCTTCCACTGGGGGTTAGACATTTCGTTGTGTGTTTCAATGTCAGGTTCATCATTGCCAGCAATTCTGGTGACTATCAGATGGTTTATGGTCTAGTGGGGGTGCATTTTGCCAATGTTATTCCCCTGTGGTAGGAATTTACTACTGATCCTTGGGTGATCTAAGTTTTGTCTGAAGGACTTTTCATCCATTTCCTTTGTCTCCTGTACATATTTCCTTCTCCTTACCTCAGGATCCCACTATCAGGCAACAGCATCTATATGAGGTCTGTGCAAACTCTTCTGTCACAGAGATCTATTGGGCCTGTCAGCCAGCCTTCTTCAGGTTTTTACTCCAGGCTTTTTGGCAAAACTGGGGATTGGCATCCTGGGATCGATCTGCCCTTTCACAACCAATTTCTGGATCTTTCCTGCTTTACCATAGAGTCATCTCTCACACTCCAGTTGGCTTTTTCTCCAGGACTGTGGATGACCAAGTTAAACATCTCGAATGCTTATCTCTGTATTCCTATTTCTCATCAGTCCAGATGCTATCTTTGTCTTATCCACTATGGGGTTGTGTATCAGTTTTGCTTTCCCTTTTGGGCTTGCTTCAGCACTGTATGTATTTTGTTAGGTGTTCAAGAACTTTACCTGACTTATGCATGCTTGAGGGTTGCTTTTACACCACTACATGGATGACAGGTTCCTGTTAGCTCATTCAGAACTAGAATCTTCTCAATACACACATCTGCTAGTCACAGAATCAGCTTGTGTTGATTGAATTCTCAAGTTGGAGAAGTCTTTCCTTTTGCCTACCCAATACCTTATCCACTTGGATGTATTTTTCAACACCCACCTCAGTTGGGCCCAACCTTCTCTACTTCGTCTCCATCCGATGGAGCTTTCTGTTCTTCAAACAAGGTTTTATTGCTTTTGGGGACATGAGCTTCTATGGAAGCCCTTATCCTCTTGGGTCGAGCATATATATATTCTCTTCAGTGGACTCTGCAGAACCAATGGAATGTTGCTCGAGATCCTTTAGACTCCCTCAGTTACCCATCTTCCCTCCCTTACAGATGAACTGTATTGTTGGTTGAGCAAGGACAACACAATGACTGGTGTACTGCTTCCTCCACCTCATCCAGATTTACATCTGTTCAGAGTAGCTTCTTTCCAAGGTTGGGGGCATGGATCAATCAGCAGGAGGCTTCCAGACAATGGTCACAGATCTAAAAGTCTTACCACATCAACATCTTAAAGATTCTGGTAGTACAACATGCTTTGGATCATTTTCTTCCTCTGGTACAGAACCAACACATCATGATCCATTCAAAAATTCCACCATTGTGGCCTATATCAATCACTAAGGGGGCACCTATTCCTCTTCTCTTTGTGGAGCCCACATGCTGGAGAAAAATCTCCTTGTGTGTCATGTTCTAGTGCTTTCAACCTTGTGGTGGATTGTCTTTCAAGACTCAACCAGTTTTATTGCACAGAGTTGTTTCTCGACCCTCAGATTTTTGGGTGGTTATGCAATCAGTGTGGGACTCCTCATCTGGATGCTTTTGCCACTTTCCTCAACACAAGTTACCTTTTTTCTTTGGTTCCTTATCCTCAGGCCCAGGCTGTGGATACTCTCAAACATGTTGCTTCATTTGTAGCACTAACCATTCACCCTTTCTGTCTTTAAGTTTATCAATGTAAATGGAACATATTTTGCAACTGGTTGTTGAGTCAGGGTTTTTCTATGTCTTGGCCTCCTATTCCTCGATCATGAGGCTTCTGTTTCTTCCATAGATAGTTATCGAGCAGCTTTATCCAATACTTTCTGTTTTTCCCAGTACCATTTGGTGATTTCTTATTCTACCATCTCTCTTTTATTGCATTCCTTCCAGATTCGTAAGCCTCCTCGTTGAGCAGTTTTTCTAGATTAGAATGTTAATATTGTTCTTCACTCTTACACTCCTTCCTCATATTCTATGTTTCACTTATCCCTCAAGACTTATTTCCTACTCCTTTTAGTCTGTGGGCATCATCAGGCTGGTATATTTGTCATCAAACTTTTACATACATTGTTCCAATGCACATATGTTCTCCTTTATCCAGATCGATCTTTCCTGCCTAAAACTTCAGTGGCTCATGAGGGACATTCTTTCTTCTCACTGATTTCACATACATCCATTTCTCACCTTTATTCCCGGTCTGATCTGGATATACTTGTATGTCCCGTATGTGCTCTTTGTTGTTATATTGCCTGCACAGCCTCCTTCTGTGGTTCCCTTTCCTGCATTTTCATCCCCTGCCAACATTCCTCTGTACGTGACCTTTCTGCTTCTACCCTTACAAGTTGGGTTTGTCAAATGATTCGATTTTATATTCCTCCCTGTTTCTTTCTTCCCAAAACATGTTCCAGGTGTTGTTGTATCAGATCAGGCATCTTACCCTTTCCCTGGTATCTCACCTCTGTCATCCATTGGAGGAAATTCTTCAATCAAGTATGTGGACTATACCTCATATGTTTATCTCCCACTATCTTCATTGGGTGGTTATTTCTTTCTCATCAGGGTACCACCTTCTGCCTGTCACCATTCTTCAAACTTTGGTGTGGCTCTGACTGGGTAAGTTATCTTTTTAATATATATTTTTTCCTTCCAATGGCATGTCCCACTTAGGTTTAGGATCCTGCTCAGTGGTGAGTGTTGCCTGCCCAGGTATGCTCATGATATATTTGCTTCATAATTATGCCCATTCCAGACTGTACTAACCCATGGACTAAGATGGGTAAAGCAGAAGATGATAGCTGCCCATCCCTGCTATCCATTTTATTGAATAAATCAGGGGTGGTCTGATTTTCAATATACAATTTTCTTGGTCACCCATTGCACTGTCTCTGGTGTTGGCATTCCTCTGGACTCTCCACTACATTTTGTCCCCTCTTGTTCTTCTAGTGTAGTATGAAAGTTCTTGCCACTTTTTAGTTTCGAGCTGCTGGGGTGGTGGACCATGGAAGAATTCTCCTGAATGTGATCACTTCTGTGTCATGCTGTTGTAAATGGCATTTGACTCTTCAATCACAAGCTCCACCTCCATGTGGTGGGACCTGGAGGTTGGTGTTGCACTCCAACTTCTGTGCAGTCCTATCTGGGGAAGGATGTTGCACATATTTCACAAAAAAATGCACTCTACCTCCATGTGGTGGGTCCCAGAGGTTGATGCTGTGCCCAGCTTCTGTGCATTTCTATCTGGAGGGTGAGGTTGTGTATATTTTACAGAAGTTATCCATTTCCATGCAGTGGAACCCAGAGGTTGATGTTGTGCTCCACCTTTTGTTTGGTCCTATCTGGAGAATGATGTTCCTTTGGAATATATCTGACACATTGCAGTTCACTCCTACGATTGGGATTCCTAATCCTACCATAACCTGAATGTCAGCTCCCAGAGAGTGGTTTTGGATTAGGGCTGGACCAATCAACATAAATCCTCACACATGTGTTGGTTGTATTTCCTCATCCAAACTCAATTTAGTTTTGCCTCATGATTTCCACCTTTTTGTGGTGGGTCCCAGAGGTTGATGTTGCATGCATATGTGCTCTGTATTCTGTGCGGTCCTATCCAGAGGATGATGATGTCTGGAACAAAGGTTCTCCCTCTTGCACTCACTTAGAGAGTTTTCACTACCTGAGGCTGTTTTTGTACAGTAGGGTACCAGTCTGATTGAGTTTGGTTTGATGTGACCTGCTACATTGGCACGTACCTTCATACCATCAGTCAGATGTTGATTTCTGGAACTTATGAGAGGTTGTGTATTTGTGCACATGTGGTATGTTTCGTAGATTGGTTTGAAAAGTATATACTTCCATTCTACTTAGCCTGAGGTGAAGACTGTATGGACCCTCCTTCTATTATGGGTTGGAAGTTGTATTCCCAATGCTACTTTGTTTTGGACAGGAGTTGACCAGTTGCTTACGGTCCAACGAGCTATAGCCACTCTACACCTTGGGGCACATCCATTTTAGCTTTATCCCCATTCCTGTCTGTAGATGGTTCTTCTACAGTCTTTCTTCACCAGGATTGAGATTCCAGTAAATTGTGTTCAAATTCAAATCCACCTGGTTTTTCTCTCCCTTTTGGTTGTGCTCCTCCAACTTTCTGCCTGTGTATGCGACACCTATTTTCCCACTGGGTGCAGAGTATACTTGGTACAGAAGTGGTGCAGTTATCCACATGTGTTCTTCTCCCAACAGGGATCACACTTCATGGTTGTTCTTCAGACACTTTCAAAAGATACTTCTTTCTATCCCTTGCACCAGTCCTTCCACCTATTCAATGTGGGATTCTAGCTATATCTGTGAGTGGAGGTATGGTATTGTGTCGTAAGTTATTATTTTCCTATACTGAAATATATTTCCGATAGGTACTTACTTACTTCCTTTCACACTTCCCACCCTTCCTCCCTACTAAAAACTGGTGCTTCCTTTCTGCTAAATCTTGAAGTGATAGTTCAGTAGAATCGAACAGAGGGAGTCGCATGTGTCAGGAGGGTGTGTTGCACTCCTGTTGGTGGAGTGTTATCACATGAGGATTTACATGCAAGATGAAATAAAACACATTGATTGAGGGGTACATGGGAGTTCAAGGGTTGTAACATGGAAAACATTTTAACATATAGAGGGCAGCACTGAATATTATAACTTTCAATTTATTGTTAACTTCTAATTTAGAAATGATTGACAAAGTGTAGATTGGGAACATCTGGGTTCGAGTGATAATAGTTGGATTAAATTTTTATGTGTTGCTGCATATAGAGGCAAGGAATAATGAGATTTTGGTTCTAAATATAAACTGGGGATGAGACAAGCATTATTTGCTGTGAATTGGGCAGTTGAGTTAATTGAAGATACTAATTAAATGTGGAAAACATTTTTTTAATAAAGTCTTAAATATTAAAGATAGGCACGTTGCTTATTGAATAAAAGGGTGTCTGCAAATGAAAAACTAGGTTAGCTCACAAAAGGTATAAGGAATAAAATTAAAGAAAAGCATTATAAATATACAAGTTTTAATTGACTGCACTGATGGACGAATTGGAGAAATAAAGAACAAGAAAGTTGGTCAAATGGGATATTAGAAAACCAAACCTGTATGGAAAAAGGTTGGCTGAAAAAATGTAAAACTTAATAGTAAGGATTTCTTCAAGTACATTAAGGGTAAGCAGAATGTTAGGATGAGAGTAGCTTCATTGAAAGATGATACATGAATCTTAATACCTGATGTTATTGGATAACTGGGGTATAAAGTTTACTTTTTTGTTTCACTTTTTACTGATAACATATAAGCAATGTTCCTCATCCTGTAGTTTTTAAATTGAACAAAATGATCACATCAATTTTGAGCTTCTTAAGAAAAAGGCTGGGAAGTTTAAAGCTCCTTGATCAGATAATATTTATGTAAAGGTTTTAAAAGATGTTTTTAATAATCATTTAATGAAGTTTAAAATTTTGTAGGATAGTCAGCATGGTTTCACTAGAGGAAAATCTTGCCTTACTAATCTTCTAACATTCTTTGAAGAGATTAGTGTTTATGTTGATGAGGGTATATGTGTGGATTTGACATATCTCTATTTTAAGAAAGCATTTGACCAGGTGCCACATATAATGCTTATTTAAAAAGCTAGCTCTATGAATGTATGTGATTGGCTAGTTTGTTGGATAGAAAACTTGTGTGGATGGAAGTGGAGGAGTGTTATAAATGGAGTTCAGTCAAACTGGATTCATATCACAAGTGAGAAACCTCTGGGCTTGTTAGGACCTCTGTTATTTTTAATTAAGACCAATGACATACATGAAGGACTGGTTAATAAGTTATTTAAATCTACCAATGATATAGCAGTTTTGGGTATTGCTGGCTTTGAGGAAGATACTGTGCTTGTGGCTTTACAAAACGATTTGGATTATTTGGTCAGTTGGGCAAATAAATGTAAGATGGTTTTTAGTTATAATAATGCAAGGAAACGTAGGTGGAATATCATCATTTGAATTATAAGTATGATTTTGATGGGAATAACCTTAACAGTGTTGTGGGAAAAAAAAATCATGATGTTGTGATTGATCAGTTTTGTAAGCCAACCCAGCAATGTACTGTTGCTAGTGGTAGGGCAAATAGGATTTTAGGTTGTATCTACAGAAATGCTGAATAGAATTCTAAAGAGTTTATAATGCATGTCGTTGTTTAGGTCATTGGTTAGACAACATATGGAGTACTTTGTTCAATCTTAGGCTCCTTACTTTAGTTTGTTTTAGAGCAATGCTACATTGGGCTATCTGCTGTGTTCACTGCAGGGTATCAAACCCTGAACTTAGTGAAGTCAATAAACTTAATTATGTCCCACCAAGACGACCTTTACCGTAGAAAGGACATTCAATTGTTAGAAAAGGTTCAGAGGAGAAATACTAGGATGATTCTGGGATTTAATGACTGTCTTATGAGTGTAGGTTAAGATCTCTGAAATTGTCTTCTTTTGAAGAAAAAAGAATTAGAGGGGATCTGATTGAGATGGTTAAGATTTAGTGGTGAGAATGGTAAGACTAGGGGGACACAATTATAAACAAGTAATAAAATACATTTTGTATATGTAAAATGATGTAGAGATTGCAATGCCAAAAAGAATGCAAGCAAGAATATAGCTATACATAAATCATCCCTACATGACTTTAAATGTTAATAGTCTGTAATAATTAAGACATGTTTTGATTCAACTTGATTTTCCTTGTACCTAAGTCCTAAGCTTTTAGTTAAGGGGTGTTGCAAAATAAACCCCCCCCCCCCAAGGTAATGAAAAACTTGGTAGGACCACGAATATCATCACTCTTTGGTGTTTGGCTCTTAGAATTTCATTTTTTGCAAAACATTTTTGAATCACAATGCTCACTAGAACTCAGGTTCGTGTCGCATGTGCTGCCTTCAGGATGGCTCAGAACTTAGTTGCAGACATGCTCTGAGAATTATGCACAGAAGAAATATTGAAAACTTTGCCTGAATGCGAGAGACACAAAGTGAAACCTTGATTCGTGTTCTCACAAACATGTTTGTTGCATTGCTGAAATCTTTTGCACTCTATTAAAACTCGTGCGTGAGAACAGTAGTGGCCCAATCAAGTGATATTGATACTTGTAATTAAGTTTTTTGATTGAATTAAAATCGTATTTTACTTTGTTATGTTCTTGGGGAAAAAAGTGTGATTTATTTTGTAACACTCCTTACACTACATTGATGCCTACCCTGACATGACCATGATATTATGATAAACAAACTGCATACCAACAGTCAGAATACAGAACATCTGACTGCAGTAATAATCAAGTCAAGTATGCACTTTACAGTGTAAGATTAAATTTTAATATTGAAAGTTATGTATGGGTGATCTATGTATAGTTATATCATCCCAATATTCTTGTTTGCATCCTTTGGGCACTGCCATCCCTACATCATTTTACATTTATAAAATGTTTTTATTACTTGTTTTGTGATGTACCCTCCCCCGACTTTTCGACTGAAAGTTAGTGTATTCTATAAATGTGTGTAATAAATTTTATATTATATGTATTGATTTTTCTTACTCTTTAACTTCATACATAATATAAGGATTGGCTTCCTAAAGGCGCTGATTGTATATGTACAAAGCATTGAGTATTCTACATGTTACAGTCATATGATGTGCATCTATTATTAGCTGGTAATTCCTGTTTCACCCTGTACTTAAACTTTTTAAATAAAAATTTATTTATTTTTTCTTATAAGACTTAACTTCAAGGGGTAATGATAACATCGTTTACACTAGAATTATGATTTTTTTTGATATGTACAAAGCATTGAGTATTCTACATGTTACAGTCATATGATGTGCATCTATTATTAGCTGGTAATTCCTGTTTCACCCTGTACTTAAACTTTTTAAATAAAAATTTATTTATTTTTTTCTTATAAAACTTAACTTCAAGGGGTAATGATTGAGTATTCTACATGTTACAGTCATATGATGTGCATCTATTATTAGCTGGTAATTCCTGTTTCACCCTGTACTTAAACTTTTAAATAAATTTATTTATTTTTCTTATAAGACTTAACTTCAAGGGGTAATAATAACATCGTTTACACTAGAATTATGATTTTTTTAAAATTACTACTAGTTCATAATACTCATAAAAGCAGATACTCTATTCGAAACTATATCACCTCAATGAAATTGGTGTGCACCATTATTATAGTTTTTGAGTTATCATATAATAAATAAGAAGTGGCAAAAAAGAATAACAAGAAATTCAAACTTTTCGATATGATACCCACAGACATCACCAGAACTTATGACTCAATCATTACATAGATATTTTTATAAAAGGAAACACTGTATAGTACTGTCAAGTTCTGATGACCTATTGAGGAGATATTTAAAATACCATGTATTATTGATCTGTGTTTCTAGAACTCACAAGCTTTTATAAATATCTAGAGCAAAAGACATGCATTTCAACAACAAATTTGTAAACTTGAGACATATTCTGGAAGTTCAAGACATGTTGGATAAGATAGCTGTAATCTCTAGAGATGTAGATTGATAACATTTATATATTATTGATGCATATATCAAGGAAGTTTTTGTGTAATCATTTCATATAGATCAAAAACATAATCATAAGTTTTAAGCACATAGATCTACAACATAGTTTTAAGCTCTGTACATAATTTTTCACATTCTTGTTAATTTCAGAAATGTAGATTAATAACATACTTGTATACTATAAACATGTTATTTAAAGACATTCTTATTACATTTGTAAACTTCAGGGAAGTATTTAAAGAACATACTTCAAAACTGAAATCATGTAAGTCAAAGTTGATAATCTTGTAAATTCAAATATAGATCAAGTATATTTTTCTTAACTAGTGACATGCAGATGAGGATTGCAATATTCTTATAAACTCCAGTTAAATAGGTTAAAAATATCATTTTACATAGAGTTAGATCGTGTTATTTGTAGATGGCGCTGTATTCTTTTATGCCTTTTTTTTTTTATCTGTTCTTCTTCTGGAAGTGGATCTGATTGAAAAATCCCGCATAGAAATTCCAATAGACAAAGGGAGAACTATGTTTGGTATATTAGATGAAAGATCAATTCTTGAATATGGTCAAATATTTGTCCAATATACCGAATTAAGTGGCATCAGGACTGTCCTTCAAGGTATGATCTGAAAATAAATTTATTGTATTTATTTCATAAGACTGATTTTGTTAACTAATACTAGTAAGAAAGAGAAGGTATATACCTACATTCTTGGGAAGAAAGTCAACTTGTAATATTTTTTTCTTGTATTTAAAGTGTTTATGTGTGCTTTCTGTGATGTAACTATTTTTAAATAAATTTAGGTTCAAGGTTTTCTGTATATTATGTTTTTGTTCCTAAGTTGTTCAGAGGTAAGTCTCAAGACTTCTAACACTAAGAACTGAGCTTAAGTAGTCATGGTGGACAGAAACCCATTGTATAGCATTACATTTAAGAACAAACAACACTGGTTTTAACAAATATACACCTGGAAAAAAGTTAAGCACCCCCAAATATTTTTCAAGTGATTCAGATTCGACGTTCTTGTG
>NW_013671333.1:35196-38438 GCF_000517525.1 Limulus polyphemus
CACAAGAACGTCGAATCTGAATCACTTGAAAAAAACACGGGGGTGCTTAACTTTTTTCCAGGTGTATATGTAATATTAAATGTTTCATAACTTTTAACCAAAACATTTGGTTATAATCTCATCTTCAGAATACAATTACTAGACCATCTTTAATTTATTCCCTTTAAGTATCTTATTCTTATGTTCCCATTGTTAAGTACCATACACTTACTGTAACTTTATATTCTTCTTATAAGCATTGGATATTTAGTTTTTAAAATGTTATACAATCCTCGGGCTCACTTTACTAACATAGCCATTTTAGCTTAGAAATTACTATTTTCTCTCATTTCTCTAATTTTTTTAAATAATAAATCATGTATGGTTTCAAAGTGAATTAGGGTAAAGAAATGTGAAACAGTACTTTAAAAACGTTACTAAAAATATGTGTTTAAGTGATCACTATAAATCTTCTTAAAACATCTTCCCTGTCTAGCAGTTACTTGTTTTAATTCATCATACTGTTTTTTTTATATGCTTTTATAGGAACTGTGGTAGTACTAAAAAACCCATGCATGCATCCTGGTGATGTCAGAAAGTTTGAGGCCGTTGACATACCACAGTTACATCATCTCGTTGATTGCGTTGTGTTTCCAGCAAAAGGCCACAGACCACATCCAGATGAGATGTCAGGTAAGGATTTGATTCTAACAAGAGGCAGGTAGGTACAAAGTAGTCAACAGTAGATTTAAGTTTCTTTCATAACATATCAGTGGAAAGATACCTGCAAAAAGTTGTACTCTAGTTGCAGTAAGGAAAATACTGTGTTTTATAACAGGATATAATTAATTATCACAAAGGTCAGTGGCAAAAGCTATCTACATGTCCCAAGCAACATAATCAAGGAAAAACTTCATCTGCAAAAGCAAAACAAGTCATATGTACACAAGTTATTTCCTTGACATATGTATTTACTAGTCACATACTTCAGATGGCCGGAGAATGAAAGGGTATTCATGCTATCCAGTAGGAAGACATAATAATCAAGTCACTAGGTGCAGAATCTGTGAAGTTTTGTGTGATTGGGCTGTTTAAACAGTTGCTAGGAAATGGCCATACTCATAGATTAGGTGAATTATGGAAAGCAAGGAGAGCGAAGCAGTGTGCTTTGAACATGACAGCTTTGTGACAGAGTTTTTTGCAAAAGAAACTGTACTGGAAAGCTATTAGTAAGATGCAAGATCATTAGGGAGAGCATGACTGGACATGATAAATCCCCAAAATCACTTTAATGTAATGTACTCAATCTCTGTGTGTGTAAAACTTGTTGTATCCAGATGATGTTTTTTTTAATAAAGAATTTCTGCTAAACATCTTGGAATTTTCAAAGCCTTTAATGAGTCATCTAAGTGCAATGTAATTTTCATACTAGTAATACAAATGCATATTTTTATCTTAAAGTTTTCATAATTATTTTGCATTACCTATGGATCCTCATCATTAAGTATCAGATATTTCTTTTGGTAAAGTTTTATATTTTATCTATTATTCTCTTTACCTTAACACTAACTGTAGTGAAATCATTAATGTACAGTAAAATTAAAAGTTAAAAAATATAAAATGAATAATACTATTTTTTTCTAGAACGGCATCAAATTGTAAAAGTTAATCACAATTATTTATCCTAACAGCTTCAGCTTTTAATCTTTTCATCAGCTTTTTTTTCATCCTTTTATTTTATTATGATAATTTTGAACCTTCACTGTGCAAGAAAATCAATAAGTCACAGCTAGATGTTTCAAGTAGAACTTAAGATGAACAAACAATTAGGTTATGGCAACAGACATACTGTAAGCTTGATTTATTTATGGATTAACCGAGGTCATGAAGTATAAAAATATAACTTAGGAATGTGTAGTCGACAAGGAGCTTAAAAGTAACACACCTGCAAAACTAAGAAAACCAAATAAAGTACAAAACCACTAAAGTGACTGATAGTGATAAAATATGTAACAGGCAGTGCTCATAGTGAGTTTCCACTATACTGCTGATTACATCAAATTTATTTAGTTGAGAATTGCAGTGACAAGTAGAGCTCATAAGTCGCTAACTCGAGGTAATTTACTGTTAGAATAACAATATGGATTCCAAGACTGACATTGAACAAAATACATCAACATTTATTAGGTATGTATTTTTAACATCAATGGTTAAACATTTATTAAACCAATAGTTTCTCACAATTCTACTTTTCACTTTTCAGTTAACACTATAATCCAATATGTATAGAAATTTCTCTCTATTATAAGCATTAACTTCCTTTAGTAAACTACATTAATTGAACAAGAGAGATTGCAATTCTATACTTACAACAAGGTTGGACTGGTATACTTCTGCAGGTTGGAAATCTTCATATTCATGGCTGCTTGGAGAATTCTGGCCTGGAACTATTATCAGCTCTTTGGAAAACCTTAATTCTTCCTGGAGAACTCTGATTTTTAGCTCCAGACACCAGTTTTTATACTATAATTTCCCTGTATTCTTTCAACCTTCCAAATAGTATTCATAACTACCAGCAACTTGTTCTAACACTTTATTGGTCAATCTATGCAACTTCCCAGGCTAATCCAAAATAAGAACCAAAACTCACAAGTAATTGGTGAGTGCTCCGGTTGCCTTTTTTACTTGTACTACTACACTGGTATGGGATAACACATCTCACATCAAAGCACCGATTTGAGATGCTATCATAAACTTTTTAGTAGGCTTTACAGTGCTACTAACTCAGCGTCAGTAACTTATCACTGTCAAACTCATGACTAGCATTTTTCTCAGTGTCGTTGCTGTAGGTTCATTTTTTATAACCCTTAACTCGTGATTCTCAATACTAACTAACCTGTTAACTGGGCTTTGCCTAGTTTAGTTCTTGACCTAATTTCGTAATACAGGTGTCCTTACTTACGCCATTTCTACATTTATGTGTATCACACTCAGAATACTTAAATCTCTGTAGCTTCGTTCTTAACTCTTAAACATTAAAAAACTAAAGCAATTGTATAATTCCTTCAAAAATATCCAATTGCTTCAGATAAACAACCCTTAAACACAGATCTTATAAGTTGACTTAAAGAAACTATAAGACAAAGGACACAAAAAAATTGACCCTAAAGAACATGAAAATAAATGGTGCCTAGGTTTATTTACCTAGGCACCATAAATAAAGTGTGTGAATCACTGTGAATTATAGCGTGTGTTTATAAAAG